>NC_061119.1:117067999-117148657 GCF_002878395.1 Capsicum annuum
TTATCTCGTCAAATATATTATTATCAAATATTATTTTCTGATCTGTTCCTTCTTCATTTAAATATTCTTCCTTTGTTATTATTTTTATATCTTCTTCAGTCATTTGATTCATCTAATTCACTATCTATTTCATTTTTTGAAATTTCATATATACTATCTTCACTTTCTAATTCGTAATCTATATAATCTATTTGCATATATTCTGCACTTTCTATCTTTATTTCTAATATTTGTTTCTTTTTTGGGTCTTTAGACATTTTACAATCTCTAGCTAAATTTCCTAGTTTGCCACAATTGTAACTAGTACATTCTTTTATAGATTTCTTTCTCCCATATGGTCTTTTATATTTATAATTTTTTACATAATAGCTTTTTCTTGGTTTCTTATACTTTATATTTTGATTTTTTGTATTTCTTATATTTCTTATGTCTTTTTCTTTTCTTATAATATTTTTCTTCACATCCAAATTGATGTGTTTTTTTATCCTTGCAACATGCTAAATTTCTTATTAATGTTTTTTTCATTTTTATTTCTTCTCTGTATTTTTCACATATATTACTATACCATTATTATAGAAATTTTATTCTTGCTCCTAGGGTATCTACTATGTTTGCTTCATCGCAACTCTTTATTATTTTTGAACTAAATGGTTTGGGTAATTATAAGCGACAATTATCCACCTAATTATCCAAGATAGGTAATTAGGGTTACAAAATTTGGCTGAATACGAGCTCAAGTACGAGCTCAAGTACTCAGAGTGGCCTTTGCAACCCCTGTCTGAGATAGATCTAGGTGGTTCATGTACATTTTATCATTAAATTAAAATATTAAGTCATGTTGAAGATGAGATTCTTCTCCTTTTACATTGGGTCCTATCTATGTATAATTGTGAAGTACAAGGTTAGTAAAAGGTAGTAATATATTCAAGAAGATCACAAAGTGTTTGAGCGTGGATTCATAGCTCTTCATATCACAAGTACTCTTGCCAGATGAAACATATTCAGGCTCTGATGATCCAATGAGTTGGCAGCTTCTATGTCCATTTGAGATATTTTGTGTGTGGGCTTTGCCTCACGAGCTCGAGAACGAATAGGATTAGATTCATTTTTCACATAATCTTATTTAGAGTTTCACATGTGTATATATTTATATCATTTCAAATTATTTCCTTTATTATGACTCAATTGACTTGGCATAATTTGAGATATGATATTTTTTATATGATTTGAATAGATGTAGGATATATTTTATTGTCATTTGCTACTTTTTTAAAATGTTGATTTTCTTGTGTATATAATTTTTTTCGATTGATGCAAGATATACGTGCAAAGCACACATACTAAGCTAGTTATTATAAGAGCATGACTAACAGTGTTGAGTGATCAAAATATCTATTAGAGGTTTATTGACTTATTTGCTCTTTTAAGTTATAATTTCATCCATTTTAAAACTTATTAATGGGTGTAACTGTAATCTTGTACCTAATCCTATTACTACTAGGAACTTAACATACGTATAAACAATAACCCAATTCTATTTTGGACATATTACTTCCTAAAATCAAAGTCTAAAAGAACGTTATTAATAACAGTAACAATTAAATATCAAATTATCATTTTAAAAGTATTCTTTCCACAATATAGCTCCGCTTTTTGGCATATTCTTGTATTAATGTGGTTATTTTACAAAATAGCAATTGAAACAAGATATTATTTCTACATTATACCATGTTACGAGATGAAGTCACATGTCTAAAAGCCTACTAAA
This sequence comes from Capsicum annuum, assembly GCF_002878395.1. Taxonomy (NCBI): domain Eukaryota; kingdom Viridiplantae; phylum Streptophyta; class Magnoliopsida; order Solanales; family Solanaceae; genus Capsicum; species Capsicum annuum. The sequence goes on from NC_061119.1 coordinate 117,069,768, forward strand.
TATGAGTAGGAATAAATTTCTAATTGTACGATTTTGTGTTAGCTTTTGTACACCTTGCGGATCTTCATAAAAAAAATTGCAGGTGAGGATTTTATTCAAACAATTTTCTTAATGCATATATGATTTCTCCAATCTATCGGAGTTATATGAGGCTCGATTTTATTTTCAATTTCAATTAATTCTTTTGTAGTAGTTCAATATATGAAGTTCTAATATGTCACGATCCAAAAATAAGGTCATGATGACACTTATCGTGGTCCAAGCCTTGATAAGTAAACCGATGCCCAAAAAGAAAAGAAAATCTCAAGCATAACAAAATACAGATAAGGTTAGACTCCTAGAGCAAAGTTGAGCCAGCACAAGAGATAATTAAATATGAAAGTCTGAAAGAAATCTCATAAATCCTCCAAAACATGGTGTCATAGTGTAAGAGTATCTAAAATATATTGAATCTAAAAGATACATTTTTGTCTCTGAAAAATTAAAATAAGGACATAAATAGAGTAAGATGAGGCCTGGGAAGCAACTCTGAACTCTGGAGTGCACCAATACCTCGAAAGATCACCGACTTGGTAACTCAAACATGCCTCCACGTGTCATACTCAAACTGAGATCTACACCAAATTAAAAGAGCACAGTAGGAGTGAGTACGGTCCAGTTGTACTCAGTTGGTATTACAGGTTGACTGAGCAAAATAAAAAATAAGATAAGTAAAATAACTTTATGAGCACGTGATCTGCAAGCAAAAAAAGTCTCAAATGATAGCTTACACTATCTCCACTAATAGTTCTGATATATATATACAAAAGAAAAAACAAAGTAGGTATACATAAAGAATATACTAAAACTAAATACAAATTAAGAAAACTAAAGAAATTATGAAAGACGTGTATGCAAATGCAATGTAATGCAATATAGATAGGATGAATGGTGAAAGTCATCAGATGACTTTTTGTATTCACCCACTGAGCTCGCAGCTCCTAGGTAGGACCCACAGGGAGTCACAACCCATATACTATATCTCATATCTCAAATTCAATGTACCTCTTCGGCTTGTGTTCAAAAAGAGGGTTATTTTAAAAAATGTCTTATTTTCTTTCAAAAAGTATTCCCCAATGGTACCAGTATCTTATGAATGTATATGTATAGAATGAGGATGTAATGCTCACAATCAATCAATGTGAAAATATTCAATCCATCCAACCCAAGTATATATATGTGAGTGCAGAAATAAATTCAATATGTCCATAATTCATGATTATTAATTCTATTTAGGCACCACCAAAATAAATATGCATGTAAAGTATTATTTATATCATATTAATTTTAAAATCAATATTTTGTAACGTCCCGAGACTACCCCTGAATGTTACGTGGTGCTTACAACTACAACTATCTCAAAGTTAACCCTTGGTATGTAACTCAGCACTAGATCGTATAAAATTCACTTATCATGAGTGGAAGCTAACATTTTATTCATAAACAATAATACAAGGTGTCAAGGTTTTCAATACAAACTAAAATTGGTCTAAAATGAGGAATAACTGCAAAACCACTAAGTTTGGGCAAGCCTCTACCATACTAAAGAGGCGCTGGAACAAACCCTAACTGACCAAAAAAAATCATAAAGTCTAAACTGAACATAAAAATGTACCACTGAAGAAGACATGAATCGTATCCAAGTATTCGGAACATAAGGACTCACCACCTAATGAGAGTAAGTAAAGGTGATAGGGACTAATTGTACTGCTGAGGATGAATACCAGAACCTATATCAGAATAGAATTTAGAGCACATAGAGTATGTGATCAGTACTTAGAACCTATATCAGAATAGAATTTAGAGCACATAGAGTATGTGATCAGTACTTATGGAATGTACTGAGTATATGTGGGTGCATGCATAGAAAGAACAAGATGCTATAAATGAATAAATGAATCATGCATGCTAAGTATATACGACTAATTATTCTTTATGAATAAAGCTAGAAAGTGATAAGTCATAAAGCCTAGAGTAACAATGCATAGTTTACTAAAGCTAGTGAACCATGTACACGTAGATTCTAAAACTGTTTTACTGTGGGAGATTATTTTAACTAACATAAAACATGTGAGAAATATGGAGTGTAACATATGACTCATTGAAAGGCCAAAATATACTTTGTTAGGGGTATAAAGCCATGATTAGTGTGATCACCGAATAGACTTTATTTGGGCAAATATAATACCTATAGTGTCACGTAGTTATATAACTTGGGTACACTAAATCCATGTCCGCTCGATGCTGAATACTACTCCCAAAGATCATACTAATGCTTATAATATATAAAATTCACCATAAAATAACATACGAGTTTATAAGTCTGAAAACCATTTATGCTTCTATTTTGAATTGATGTTTATAAGTAAATATGTGAATTTCATATTAGATCTGAGTCCATGAGACTGAATTTCATCATTAACTGATTAAATCGTGCTAAAATCATGTACTTTTATCAACTTATAGGATTTCATATCAAGAATTCCAAAAATTTAATTCATAAGATCAACTATACTAGTAAAAACATAAGTAAACCATGAATTCTTATAATAACATGCAATTTAATTCATAAAGGAGCACAATAATTTAAAATCATAAAAAGTGGATATGAAATCTATTAATCAAATTCGTAAGAAATGAAATATTTGATCACAAAGGTGAAAGAAAACCTTTTTTCAATCCCTAAACTTGAAATTTGAAAAAAAATGAGAAAATTTTGATTCTTGAAGTTTGGAACTTGAGAATTTGAAAAACACCCTTTATTATTGTTCTTGAACTTTTGGAGAGGGAAAGGTTTGTGTTTTGATTGGTTTAAAATATAAATTGCATTTTTGGTTGTTTAAGGATGGATTGGGGAAGTTATATAGGGTGAAGGATGATTTTACCCCCACCTTATAAAAGAAAAATGTTGAAAAATTGCTAACACAGAGGCGTCGAGTAAGTCGCACACCCCAATTCATTAGAGGGGGCTCCGCACTGCACCTCCCAACACATAGAGGTGGCCTATGCACTGCGATTGTAGTTCAGTAGACCAATCCAAAAAACTCTATGATAGGGGCCCATTCCTTGATCTATACTTTTTTTTCGACCCCTAACGCGTCCCAGTCATTTTCCCACCCTTAGATGGATCAAATGACCCTATTTTATAACCCTAAACACCTTATAAACCCCCAACATACATGTATAATTTTTGAGGTGTCACACTATCTCCCCCTTTGGATAATTAATCCTCGAATGAATGCTAACTAGGCTGAAAATTTAGGGAAAGGCTGCAATCCCATCACTATTTCCTAAGAGTTGAATTAAGAATATCTAAATCATTAATTGACACATGCACAAACTGAATAAAATGAATAAAAAAAATACCAGGGAGGGCTATTGCCTCATGCTGTAGTAGGATTTGATAGGAAGAGGTGAGGGACTTTTCCATCATGTCTGCTTCTACTTCCCAAGTTGCTCCCTCAACTGACTGATTCCTCCAAAGCACCTTTACGAAAGAAACTTTGTTATTTCTTAGCCTCTAAACTTTATTATCAAGGATCTCTATCAAAACCTCCTTATAGGTCAAATTGTACTTCACCTCAATGCTCTCTACGGGCATAACTAAGGCTAGGTCTTAAATATATTTCCTCAACATGGACACATGGAAGACTTGGCAGACTGCAGCTAACTCTGCTGGGAGATCTAGCTTATAAGCAATATCTCCGATGTATCTCAATATTTCATAAAGGCTAATGAACCGGGGACTAAGTTTTCCCCTTTTTCTAAACCTCATCACTCTTTTCATGGGTGATACCTTAAAGAACACACAATCATCCATAATAAACTTTCATTCTCTTATCTTTGCATCTATATATGATTTTTGACGACTCTTAGCAGTTTTTAAATTTTCTCATATTAACTAAACCTTCTCCATTACATGGAGAATTGAATATGGATCAATCAAGGAAGTCTTACCAACTTCAAACCACCATATATGGGAACACAAAGTGTTTACAGGCAAAAACGTAGACAACAAGACAAGTTTTAACCCGATCATTATTCAAAAAAGAGATAAGATAGAGTTTAATTGAGTCCTATTATTGGACATCCTACCTATCCTAGGTTTTAAAGGGATCATGTCACGACCCAAACCATGGCCTGGATATGACGGGTATATCAAGTACACCGTGGATCAAAAACCACCTCCTGCACCTAGCCAAACAACACAGTATCCCTAACATCAGATGAATTCCAAACATATAACAAGAAAATGTAAGAATAAGCTTAATGATATTTAAATCACGTCTATAATCGACAACCGATAACCAGCCAAAAAACCTACCAATATCACCCAAGTCCACAGTAGTCCAACAAAGCATCTATGCAAATAAAACCAAAATCAATCTTGGTCGGGACATGTCCCCGACTCTGACAGATTAAAATGGCAATGATTACGTTAATGATAATGTAAATTCTCAATTTTAGTCTATGAAAGAAATTGATGAAATGTCCAAGTATTTTGGAGAATGAAAGCTCACCACTTTACCACAGCTAATCGATGACCCGAGCCGATCCACCTAACTCTATGCAGGAAAAATAGAGGTATCTCCAGTGTTTGCATCGCGTGGGGGTACAACATCTAAAGACGGTTAGTGGATTGAGAACTAGCATGTCACTCAGGGATAAGGATAACATAATATCGTGATCAACAGTTCAAAATTATTCATATACAATGCACATAGTCAAATGCATATTGATGTTGGGTGTATTTATATGTTCAATCACAAATATTCACCCATATTTGGACTTGTTCTGAGAGATATAATATGTTATTCTAAGTATACTTGAGCTTTAAATGCGTTCTTTATCTAATGGATATGATTAGTATTTGCAGGACTAAATTGTGATGAATTAGACGTGATTGGACACATTAATGATATGTAAGGGTAAGGAGAGGAAACGAAAGCATTGGAACATAGCTCAGAAAGGCAAGCGGGAAGTCAGAACTTCTAATTTTTGCAGTCACCACATTGCAGAAAGGGACAAAATGGTGTTTGTAAAAATCTAGTAAGGTACCGCAATATCACCGCATCGCGGTGATAAGCCAGTTCAAAATTGTCAAATTCCAGAATGAGGGCACGATATTACCGTGTCACGGTAAAGTTCCAGTTGCCAGTTTTTTGAAGTCCACATCTCAGCACATCGTAAAGGAAGATAAAATCGTATTTGTCAAAAACCAGTAGATCTTCGTGATTCCACCACGTCGCAATGATGAGCCAAATCACAATTGTCACAAAATAGTAACCTTCCATGATGGCATAGATTCATAAGAAAAATAGCGATGGACAGCCTAGCGTGTTGCGCTGATTGGCAAAAATTAGGCTTTTCAGCCCAGCTATAAAAGGAAAAATTCAAGACAATTTAGGGATACTTTGGAAGAAAAACACAAAATTCTCTATCTTAGGGTTCTTAGAATTGCTTTGAACTTATTTACTTCAAGATTAATTCTTGGTATGATTAATTACTCATTTTTAATGTTGAATTCAGACATGAGTGGCTAAATATCCTTGTTCTAGGGTTTAGGCCAAGAACATGATTACTCTTTGATATTCTTTATTGTAGTGTCTTTTTAGATTATCATCTGGGTTGTTCTTAATTTTATGATAATTACTCTTTTGATGAGTGACCACCATTAAAATAAATCTATATTTCTATGGGAATCCGGGAGGAGAATCGTAGGATAGAATAAAGAAATTAAGGAGCAAAGTTCGTATCCTTTTATAAAATAAGGGATTGAAATTAGCATCTAGGATAGGGATAAACCTAGAAGCCTTGGTTGGTTCAATTACAAGAAGATAACTTCATGAATCTAGATGAATTGTAGCATCTCTGTGGGAGTTGTAGTTGCAATATTCAATAGATAAAAGATTTGAGGTCAGGAGACTAAGATCGTACCATAAACCTTGCGAATCAACAACCCGATACCCAATTAGAATATGATAAGAAGATAGAATTGTATGATTGTTAGATGTACCTCAACCTTAGAATTCTCATCATTAATGTTTATGTCACGCCTTAAATCCTATTGGGCCGGACAAGCACTCGTAGCCGTAAAAGCCCAGGAGAACTAATCTATAACCTTATACTTATCATGCCTGTAAATATGATAACAAAAGGTTATAAAATGCATTGATGAGAAATAAATGACATGCCCAAATCTATATATATACCAGACTTAGCCGTTGGGGCCATAGCATCTAAATATAAGACACTATCATGCTTAACTTTACATTAGTTTACAAAGCCTCTGCAAGATACATAGACATCTAGTTAAGGTCGGTACAAACCCCCGCCTTACTCTTGACCACTGTACAATACCAAAATTTATAAAATAGACTCGGAAATCCCCGAATCAATCTGGAGCTCACCAATAGCCGTTGGATATCCTGGGCTCTTACTGAGAAGGTGTATTTACTGAAGCACCTGTGCCTGCAGCATGAAATACAAATCCTCCATAAGGGACGTTAGTACGAAAGTATGTACTAAATATGTAATGCTAAAAGTAACAACACATGGTACAAGAGTTCAATAAAAATCAGATACAAGTGTATAAGTAGTACTAGTAGACCACCTTTATATATACTTGTAGAGTCAGGTATATTATATTTCTTTCTTTATTTTACCTTTCTTACTTCATAATATTTGTAAGCCATATGATGCAAATGACCAGCTGATCAATGGTAAATAGATAAATTGGGATCGGCCCATGCTAGGCTTATGCCCCTAAGCTGCCACCCATAAATAAACATTGGGATCGACCTATGCTAGGCTTATGCCCCTGATCTTCCACTCACATTAAAGGTATCGAGATCGGCCAATGCTAGGCTTATGCCCCTGAGCTTCCATCCATTTTATACAGATTTGCGTTACTTAGTTTATTGAGCCTTTGAGATTGTTACTTTAGTGGTCATAACATTATGGTAACTTGAAACAATAATATACGTAATAAGAGCCATGTAAATGGGCACTTAATGCAACAACAATAAGGTAGGGAGCTGTTGGCATACAAATGAAGTGTTTAGGAGCTAAAAATAACACATGGGTCTTATCTAAGTAAACAGAGAACTCCTAAAATTTGCTAGTGAAAATAGACGTGCAGGCTTATTAATAAGCATGTATTGAAGTGGTTTAACACGTTAGAGAGTGGGAACAAGGTCATTTGCTACATGGTATATAATACGCTGCTATTATGTATCACTTGTTATAGGATAACCTTGGAAGCTTATATGATGGAACAAATATCCGATTTCATGCCAAAGAGTGCAAAATAGAGTATGCTTTACATGCCTGGTTGAACAACTCCGATACTAACCCAACTTGACTTCCCGCCTTTTGGATTACTTATTTATAGTAAAATATATGGTAAACTAATATTAGCAACCAACCGACACATTTGGGCTATTTAACTTCACCAAAATAGTGGCTGGGTAGTATGCCCTTAATTTATCAATCAAGGGTGTTATTTTAACCCTTTTATTCTCTAATTACATCCACATACCATACATATTCTTATAAGATCCCCAACATAACTTTGGTTCATTACACCCTCCAAACAATACATAAAATTGAATAGGTAGTAAACGTATACAACTATTAGTTAGGTGGTGTACCACCACACCCTTCTTCTATATTTCAATATGAACTAATTACACCTTTCCCCAACATCAACCTGGTAGCCCCTAACATATACACATAAAACAGTCCACAAAATAGCCCCAAATCCCTTTTGTTATAGCAATCAAATATTGAACTCATTATATCTTGAGTTCTCAATAACAACACATCCATAATTCTTTCCCGAATTCATATATAAGGAGAACAAAATGGGACAGTGACCTTACCTCAATTTTGTAACTTATCCTTTAAATTTGAACTTCACAACAACTTCAACTTTTACTTTCCTTCACATTTTAAACCAAAGAAGAAAATGGATCTCTTAATAACAAAGAAAAAGTGAGCAAGTAGCTTGTTCTATATTCTGCCATGAATTAATAATTAAGAACTTATAGAATGTTTCCTAATCTTCCATGAGATAATTAAGCTAAGTCATAAGTGTTTTCACTTACCTTGGCTTGTAAAGGTTGGGGTTTCTTCAAGAACCATAGAAAGAAAAATAAGGCTTCTCCTTGTTGTTTTAGAGTGAGTGGAGAGAATTTGTGAAATATATTCTTTTTTTGTGACTTAGAAATGAAGGAAATGACCAGCAAGTTGGCCTTGTAAAGTCCCTATTTGTCCACCTACTAAGCTGCATTTTAGACCTTAAAATTGGTCAAATTGGTCCAAGTAGGTGATGCAACTACTTAAGGGTTCAAGCTTCTCAAAATTTCAAAGTAGGTGATGCACCTTCTTAATTCTTAGTTGGGCTCAATTAAATTGGGCCTTGGTAGATTTGAACACTGGGCCTTTTCTCTATCTTCCTTCTTCTTTTACTTAATTTGGGCCCAAATAAGTATACTAATAAAGGCCAAAATTTGATCCATGGACTTGGTCCATTAACTTGGCTCATATAACTCAAGTAGGTGACTCATCTACTAGCTTAATTAAGTCAAGCAAGCACCTCAACAAATTACTTTATTTTCAGTTCTTAATCTCTTTAATCTAATTTAAAACTTGTATACACTTGGTCACTTCAAACTTTTAGATTCAAATACTAGCTTATGATCCCAATTTTAAATAGTTGTGTCAATGCTAACTTGGTCGCATCTCATTAAAATGTACTGGCAACGTCTATACTTCTATCTACACCATTAATACTTGCATAACAAATTTTATTTGTTACCTATACCACAAGGCTATACTAAGTTCTATATAATTAGAACAAGTACAAGAAAAATACAGGATGTTACATCTTGCCCCTCTTAGGAACATTCATCCTCGAATGTTAGCATAATTGTCCAACCAAAACAAGTTCAAGCCTAAGTTTAATACTCATGCTATCACATAGTATCTATATATTACACTTACTTGTTATTGTCCCAATTCAGCATCTTGAACTTTCTCTTCATATTTGAACAAATGGGGGTACTTGAATTTCATCGCTTCTTTAGCTTCCCATGTTATCCTTCTACTTGTTGGTTTCTCCAAAGAACTTTTACAGAAGCTATTTCTTTATTCCTTAACTTCTTAACTTGTCGATCTAGGATATCAATAGGTATTTCTTCATAGGTGAGATCTTTCATAACTTGTAAATCTTCAGTGGGAGTAATGTGAGATGGATCTCCAATACACTTACGAAGCATTGAGACGTAGAACACTGGATGGACTGTTGAAAACTCTTAGGGTAGTTCTAACTCATAAGTGACTTGGAAAAACCTTCGAGTAATCTTATATGGGCCTATATAACATAGAATTATTTTTCCTTTCTTATCAAATCTCATAACCCCTTCATTGGTGACACCTTCAAGAATACCCAATCACCTATAGTAAATTCTAGCCCCCTTCTTCTAATATCTGTATATGACTTATGTTGACTTTGGGCTATTTCTAGCTGTTGTTGGATTATTTTAACCTTTTCTATAGCTTGATGAACAAGATATAGCCCAAACAAGGCAGTTTTACCCACTTCAAACCATCCAATTGGAGATCTACACTTTCTTCGATACAAAGCTTCATATGGTGCCATTTTGATGCTTGAATGATAGCTATTTTTATAGAAGAACTCGATGAGAGGTAAATGATCATCCCAACTACCTTTAAATTCTAATACATAAGCTCGTAGCATATCTTCAAGTGTTTGAATGGTAGGTTCCGCTTGTCCATCTATTTGAGGGTGGAAAACCATACTTAAATTAACTTGTGTTCCCAAATTTCTCTTAAAAGACTTCCAAAAATTTATAGTAAATTGAGCTCCCTTATCTAATATAATAGAGAATGGTACTCCATGTAATTGAACTATCTCTTTGATATATAATTTTGCATACTCTTCAACTGTGTAAATGGTCTTAATCGGCAGGAAGTATGCTGATTTGGTAAACCTATCAACTATCACCCATATGGAATCAAACTTCCTAGATGTGCTAGGCAAACTAGTAATGAAATCCATGTTGATCATTTCCCACTTCCAGATTGGAAGATCTATACATTGCATATAACCTCCGATCTTTTGGTGCTCTACCTTAACTCTTTGATAATTTGGACATTCGACTACAAGTTCTGTAATGTTCTTCTTTATGTCACCCCACCAATGTATTCCTTCAAATCATGATACATTTTAGTTGATCCCAGATGGATGAAATACCTTTAATGCTGTACCTCTGTCATAATCCTCTTTCTTAGCCCATCTACATTCGGAACACATAATCTATTTTGGCACCGAAGTACTCCCTCTTGCATAAGCTCAAATGACTTTGTAATACCACATTATGCATTCTCCTTAAGTTATAATAGTATGGGATCTGGATATTACTTCTCTTTCACTTCAGCTACTAATGAAGATTCTGCCCCTCATCTGGAATTTCAAGAAGGCAAACCCCCAAATTGGCTAGTTGGTACAGATCTTTAGTCATCCCTTGTCTTTCTATAGACGATGCTATAGCCTTACAACTTAATGGATTGGCTACCATATTTGATTTCCCTGGATGATACAAGATATCAACATCATAGTTTTTTAATAGTTCAAGCCATCTTTGCTACCTTAAGTTTAGATCCTTTTGGCTAAAGATATATTGTAAGCTCTTGTGGTCAGTATATATATCAACATGAATCCCATACAGGTAGTGGTGACTAAGGCAAATATAATCGCCGCTAGCTCAAGGTCATGTGTTGGATAATTTTTCTCATGTGGCCGCAATTGTCTTGAGGCATATGCTATCACTTTATCATGTAGCATCAACACACATCCTAAACCAATTCTTGAAGCATATCCTTCTGTGCCTTTTGGAAGTACCAATATGGGTGTAGAAGTCAACTTATTCTTTAGAGCTTGGAAACTTCTTTCACATGCATCATTCCATTGAGACTTGGATGCTTTGTGTGTTAGCTTTGTTAAAGGTGTAAAAATTGAAGAAAACCTTTCAACAAACCTACTATAATAACCTGCCAATCCAAGGAAACTACGAGTCTCTGTAGGCGTTGTAGGTCTTGGCTAGTTCTTCAAAGCTTCTATATTTTGAGTATCAACCTTTATTCCTTCATCAGATACAATATGACCCAAGAATACCACATATTTTAACCAAAACTCATATTTAGAGAACTTTGCATATAGCTTACGATCATGAAGAATATGTAACAGCTATTGTAAGTGACTGCATGGTCCTACTTTAATCTCGAATAAACCATAATATCATCTATAAAAACTATCACGAACATATCTAAGAATGGCTTGAACACCTTATTCATCAAATCCATAAAAGTTGCAGGTGCGTTAGTTAGCCCAAAGGACATGACTAGAAACTTGTAATAACCGTACCATGTTTGAAAGGCTGTCTTGGGTATGTCTTGCTCTTTGACCCTCACTTGATGGTAACCTGACCTCAAATTTGAAAAACACTTGGCGCCTTGCAACTGGTCAAATAAGTCATCAATTTTTGGAAGGGGATATTTGTTCTTAATAGTCACCTTATTCAGTTGTCGGTAGTCAATACACATTCTCAATGAGCCATCTTTCTTATGCATAAATAATATTGGTACCCCCCAAGGGGACATACTGGGCCTTATGAATCCCTTTTCTAGCAAGTTTTTCAATTGCTCTTTCAACTCCCGTAATTCTACTGAGGCCATTCTATATGGAGGAATTGAGATTGGTTGAGTACCTGGAATCACGTCAATACCAAATTCCACTTCTCGATCTTGAGGCAAACTTGGAAGATCTTCAGGAAATACATTAGGATATTCATTTACCACTGGAATAGTTTGAAGAGTTGGTGGCTCCACATCTGTATCCTTTACTCTAACTAGATGATATATGTAACCCTTGGAAATCATCCTTTTTTCCTTAAAATAAGAAATAAATTTACCTCTTGGCGTACTAATGTCACCCCTCCATTCAAGGACTACCTCCCCTGGAAAATAGAAATACACCCTCTTAGTTCGGCAATCTGCCGTGCCATAGCAAGAAGCCAACCAATCCATACCTATTATAGCATCAAAATCTACCATTTCTAACTCAACCAGGTTAGCCATTGTATCACGACCACAAATAGTTATTATACAGTTTTGATATACTCTCCTAGCCATAATAGATTCACCAACCGATGTAGACACTTCAAATGACTTAAATAACAATTCTGGTATTCTTTCGAACTTTCCAGCAACCAAGGAGTGACATATGATAATGTAGAACCCGGATCAATTAATACATATACATATGTGAAAAGATAGACAATGTACCTGTAACCACATCGGAGAAGCCTCTAAATTTTGTCAATTTGCTAAGGCATATGTACAATTCTGAACTCCACTAGCACTAGCTTCTCCTTTAGCACCCCTACCATGACCCATAGGCTGTACACCCCTACTTGAATAAGGCAGCGACGATGATGACACAACGGCTGATCCAGTAGGTTGTGCCATACCACCTATGCCCCTTTATGGGCATTCTCTAATCATATGCCCGATGTACCCCACTAAAAGGAGGCATTTGTCTTAAACCGGCATGCACCTAAATGAAGTTTTCCATATTATTTACATGGCTAGCGAGGAGTTCTTAATTGGCTTATACTCCCTTGCTCTTGATACCCCACTATTTGTGAACTCTGACTCTCACTTCTTTGCCCAAACTAGTTGCCTTTAGACCCTTCTGTGGTGTAGCACTAGCTGCAGAATAGAAGATAATGGCCTAGGCGATCTATTAGAAAATTGAGGCCTAAACTCTCTTTGGGATGCCATAAGCTGCCCCATAAATCTGTCCCTCTTGGAATACCCTCTTTTTAATTCTTGTGTTCTTCTTCTTTGCCTCTGATCCTCTATTTTTTGTACAAAAGCTTATATCCTTTCTATGTCTATGTCTTTGTTCAAAGTAGCAATAGTACAATCTCTAACCAGATATGGATCCAATCTATACACATATTGATGAACTCTATCATCCATAGTAGCTACTACATTAGGAGCATAGCTAGCCAAAGAGTTAAACTAGAGGCTGTACCTAGCCAAAGAGTTAAACTAGAGGCTGTACTCCTTCACACTCATATTCCCTTAGAGAAGATTTAGGAACTGATCCGTACGAGCTTCTCAAATCTCAAATAGAAGGTAATGATCAAGAAATGCCTCTTTGATCTCTTTCCAAGTAGCTGAAGGTGCATCGATACCCCTAGACCATTTCCAGTGTTTATACCAAAATATAGCCTCTCCTTTAAATCTATATGCTGCTAGCTCAACTATCTCCTTACCAGACACATGCATGATATCTAGAGCCTTTTGGATTTAATCAATAAAGTCCTGTGGGTCTTCATTAATATCTGATCTGGTGAATGTGGGAGGCTCTAGCTTAAGGAAATCCTGTGTTCGTAGGCTAGCTGCCCTATCTGCACCACTATAACCTATGGTTGGAATAGCTTGTCCTTAAGCTTGTCCAGCAAATATACGAGCCAAAAATTGCACCACATTTCTTAGATCTTGCTCAGTAGCATTAATAGGTGGTTCTTAGGATGTGGTTCTTCTACTCCTTAGCATTTTTGGAGATGGAGGAGTAGAAGAAGTTTGTGATATAAACTCAGCTTGAGCCTTACTTTGATTAGCTTGTCTAGGTGGTAACTTGCTGGTCCCTTCTCTGGAAGCCACGTCTACTCACCTACCTGTATTCTCACTCCTTGTAATTGGTATCTTTACTATAATAAGAGGAAAATATAGATTCAATGGTTAAATATGACTTCACCTACAACATGGGCTCTATTGCATGATCTAGGATATAAAGAAAAAGAGACAACCCCTAAATGTCCCATAGACTCCTGTTTATAGATGTGGTGCGCAACACACCCATAAGAAAAACTCTACATAGACATGATTTTGTAGACTCCATAGGACGACCTGCTCTGATATCACTTTCGTCATGCCTCAAATCCTATTGGGGCGGACAGGCACCCGTAGCCGTAAAGTCCCGGGAGAACCAATCCATAACCTTATAATTCTCATGCCTGTAACTATGACAACCAAAGGTTATATAATGCATTGATGAGAAATAAATGACATGCCCAAATATATATATATACCAGACTTAGCCATTAGGGCCATAGCATCTAAAAGATAAGACACTATCATGTTTAACTTTACATTAGTCTACAAAGCCTCTAAATGGTACATAGACGTCTGGTTAAGGTTAGGTCAAATCCCCGCCATACTCTTGACCACTATACAATACCAAAATATATAAAACAAACTCAAAATGCCTGAATCAATCTGGAGCGCACCAATAGCCGTTGGATATCCTGGGCTCTTACTAAGAACGTGCATTTTCTAAAGCACCTGTGCCTACAACATAAAATATAGATCTCCCAGGGGCATCAGTACAAAAGTATGTACTAAATATGTGATGCTAAAAGTAACAACACATGGTACAAGGGTTCAATAAAAATTAGATATAAGTGTATAAGTAGTACTAGTAGACCACCATTATATATACTTGTAGAATCAGGTACATAATATTCCTTTCTTCAGTTTACTTTTCTTACTTCATAATCTTTGTAAGCCATATGATGAAATGACCAACTAATCAGTGGTAAATAGATAAATTGGGATCGGTGCATGCTAATCTTACGCCCCTGAGCTGCCACCAATAAATAAACATTGGGATTGACCCATGCTAGGCTTACGCCCCCGAGCTGCCACCTATATATAAGGTATCAGGATTGGCCCATGCTAGGCTTATGCCCTGAGCTGCCAGCCATTTAATACAAATTTGCATTACTTTGTTTATTTAGCCTTTGAGATTGTTACTTTAGTGGTCATAACATTATGGTACCTTGAAACAATAATCTACCAATAAGAAATATGTAAATGGGCACTTAATGCAACAACAATAAGGTAGGGAGCTATTGGCACACAAATAAAGTGTTTAGGTGTTGAAAATAATACATGGGTCTTATCTAAGTAAACAGAGAACTCCTTAAATTTTCTAGTGAAAATAGACGTGCAGGTTTATTAATAAGCATGAATTGAGGTGGTTTAACACGTTAGAGAGTGGGAACAAGGTCATTGTCTACATGGTATATAATACGCTGTTATTATGTATCACTTGTTATAGGATAACCTTAGAAGCTTATATGATGGAACGAATGTCCGATTTCATGCCAAAGAGTGCAAAATAGATATGCCTTACATACCTGGTTGTACAACTTCAATACTAGCCCAACTTGACTTCCCGCCTTTTGGATTACTTATCTATAATAAAATATATGGTAAACTAATATTAGCAACTAACCGACATATTTTGGCTATTTAACTTCACCAAACTAGTGGTTGGGCAGTATGCCCTTAATTTATCAATCAAGGTGTTATTTTAACCTTTTTATTCTCCAATTACATCCACATACCATACATATTCTTATAAGATCCCCCAACACAACTTTGGGTCAGTACACCCTCCAAATAATACACGAAATAGAATGGGTAGTAGACGTATATAACCATTAGTTAGGTGGTGTACCACCATACCCTTCTTCTATATTTCAATATAAACTAATTACACCTTTCCCCAACATCAACCCACAAGCCCCTGTCATATACACACAAAATAGTCCACAAAATATCCCCAAATTTCTTTTGTTATAACAATCAAATATTGAACTCATCATAGCTTGAGTTCTCAATAACAACACATCCATAATTCTTTTCCAAAATTCATATATAAGAAGAACAAAGTGGGACAGTCACCTTACCTCAATTATGCAACTTATCCTTTAAATTTGAACTTCACAACAACTTCAACTTTTAATTTCCTTCACATTTTAAACCAAAAAAGAAAAGGGATCTCTTAATAACAAAGAAAAAGTGAGCAAGTAGCTTGTTCTATATTCTGCCATGAATTAATAATTAAGCACTTATAGCATGTTTACTAATCTTCCATGAGACAATTAAGCTAAATAATAAGTGTTTTCACTTACCTTGGCTTGCAAAGGTTGGGGTTTCTTCAAGAATCCTAGAAAGAAAACTAGGGCTGCTCGTTGTTTTAGAGGGAGTGGAGAGAATTTGTGAAATATATACTTTTTTGTGAATTAGAAACGAAGGAAATGACCAAAAACTTGGCCTTATAAAGTCCCTATTTGGCCACGTCCTTAGCTGTATTTTGGACCTTAAAATTGGTCCAAGTAGGTGATGCACCTACTTAAGGGTTCAAGCTGCTCAAAATTTCAAAGTAGATGATGTACCTTCTTAATTCTTAGTTGGGCTCAATTAAATTGGGCCTTGGTAGATTTGAGAATTGGGATTTTTCTCTATTTTCCTTCTCCTTTTACTTAATTTATGGCCCAAATAAGTATACTAATAAAGGCCCAAATCTGATCCATTGACTTGGTCTATTAACTTGGCTCATATAACTCAAGTAGGTGACTCACCTACTAGCCTAATTAAATTAAACAAGCACCTCAACAAATTACTCCATTTTTAGTTCTTAATCCCTTTAATCTAATTTAAAACTTGTATACACTTGGTCACTTCAAACTTTTAGATTCAAATACTAGCTTACGATCCCAAGTTTAAATAGTTGTGTTAACGCTAACTTGGTCGCATCTCATTAAAATGTACGGGCAACGTCTATAATTCCATCTACATCATTAATACTCGTATAATAGATTTCATTCGTTACCTATACCACAAGGCTATACCAAGTTCCATATAATTAGAATAAGTACAAGCAAAATATGAGATGTTACAGTTTACAACCATTGCTTGCTTTGCTATTGTCACTAATTGCTATTTATTATTTATTTATAATTTTTATTCACAATTTCAAAAACATCTTGATACTTTATAAAACTTAATAACTCTTAGTCTAAAACTAAATGTTGGGTAAATTTCTAGTTGCTTAGTCCTCATGGGAATGATATCTGATTGTCTAAGTCACTATATTACTTGTACGATCATATGCACTTGCGTATGCATTTGAGCCGCAATAAGTTTTTGGCACCGTTGCCAGGGATAAGAATAATTAGTAATTTACTAAATTTTTGGTTTTTAATAATAAGTTTAAGTGTTAACGACTTGATCTTTGTAGCTGAATTTTTGCAGGTTTAGCTAACTACAGGACTAGTAAGAGATAAAGAGTTGGTAAAGCCTTTTACAAAACCATAACTTATATTTGAACATAGGCGAAGAGCTCAATATCCCATTCAACAGGTTTAAATGGTTGAAAGAGTTAATCCAAATGATCTTGTCGATCCAAATGCCAGACATGTCCCAGCTTTGGTTATCCTTGCTGTTCCTGCTCAACCAGCTGCTAGAACTATTCATAAAGTGAAAATCCCTCTTACAAACCATGTGACTAACAGTATTTTCAATCTTGAGGTAGGTGGTCGATTTGAATTAAAGCAGAGTATGGTGCAATTACTAAATTCCGCGGGGTAATTTTCTAGCCTTTCATATGAAAACCCGCAACAACACATACAGACCTTCCTGGAAATAAACGATACTTACATTCCTATTGGGGTGAATACTAATTATGTTAGATTAACACTCTTCCCTTTTTATTTAATTAGGGAAGCAAAGAGGAGGTTACATACTAACCACCACTCTCCAACACTTCTTGGGAAGATATAGCTCAGAAGTTCCTTATTTGATTCTTTTTATCTGGGAAGACTGCATATTTGAGAAGTAAGATTCTGAGTTTTAGACAGAAAGAAAGAGAGAATCTCTACCAAGCTTGGGAGAGATTTTAGAGTATGCTCAGAAATTTCCCCCATCTTCATCAGTCTAACGATGTTCTTGTTCATACTTTCATTGAGGGGTTAGATCCAAATACCAAGATTCTCTTAGATTCAGCAGCAGGTGAGCAAACTTTTAAGAAGACTTATAACGAATTGTACACACTGATGAATCGAATTTCACAAGGGAATCCTAAATGGAATACTGATTCAAGGAGTACTCCTAAGAAAATTACTGGTGTGTTAGAGGTAGACTAGTTCACAGCATTATCATCCCAACTTACAACAATGCAAAATCAGATTCTTACTCAGTTGAACGATATAAAGTTGGGGGACCTACAAGTAGTAGCTACAGCTAATGCAGTCCAAAAAGTAAATTCTTGGTGTGATGTTTGTGGAAGTAATGAACACATAATAGATGCTTGTGTTGTTAATCCAGATTTTGTGAATTATGTGAGGAATGTGAATCGTCCAGGGCAACAGAATTTTGGTAACACATATATTCCTAATTAGAGAAATCATCCCAATTTCTCCTGGGGTGGAAATCAGGCACAAAATAATAATCATTATAAGGGGACAGTGAAATAGAACCAACATCAGTTTTAGAATAATCAGACCACTACTTAAACAAGTAATATAGAGGAGATGATAAAGTAGATTTTGGCAAACCAAGTGCAGTTTGCAGTAGATTTAAAGAGTCAACAGGTGATCACTAGGAATTTAGAGTTGAAACTCAGTCAGATTATGGGAGAACAAAATACAAGACCTCAAGGAGGCTTACCTAGTGATACATAAACAAATCCTAAGTAGGTAAATACAGTTATAATAAGGAGTGGGTTGCAGTTAAAAGAGAAGGCACCTGAGCAGGTTAGTCCCGTAGTCACTGATGATGATTCTAAAGACAAGAAGGAGAAAAGGGCTAAAGAAAAAGTTGTAAGTGATGAAATTCAAGTGGAGAAGAAGACCTTACCTTTACCCTTTCCTCAGAGGAAAAGGAAACATCAAGAAGAGGCTAGTTACAAGAAGTTCTTAGATCTTCTAAAGCAGGTTCATGTAAATCTTCCTCTTATTGATATTCTACAAAGTGTTCCAAAATATGCAAAATATCTAAAGGACATTATGGCAAACAAGAACCAGTTGATAAAGTATGCTACAGTTGCACTTACCGAGGAGTGTAAATCACAGATACAAAACAAACTGCCCATGAAGTTGAAGGATCCAAGTAGTTTTACCTTGCAGATCAATATTGGGTAGACCATCAGTGTTCATGGATTTTGTGATTTAGGGTCTAGCATAAATCTTATGGCCATATTTTGGTACCAAAAAATAGGTCTTAGGATTCACAAACCCATGACCATTGTCTTGCAGTTGGTTGATATGTCCCTTGCGAGGTCAGATGGAATTATTAAAGATGCTTTAGTACAAGTGGGATCACTGATCTTTTCTGTAGATTTTGTGATTCTTGACTTTGAAGATGATCCGATCATTTTATTTATTTTGGGAGGCCTCTTCTTAGCAACAGGAAAATCACTAATTGATGTAGTAGCAGGGAAGATGAAAATAAGAGTGCATGATAAAGTGGAGGTTTTTGATGTAGACAAAATGCTTAAATTGCCGGCTATATTTGAAGAATTATCTTCTATATCAGTGATTGACCTTGCATCTGAGCTACATCAATTATTATTTGATGATCCTCTAGAGCGAGCTTTGATGGGTCATGATCTTTATGGAGATGTTGAACACTGAAATTGGTCCAAGTCATGAATTTGGCAGCGATTAAAATGAGAAAGCTACATTTTGAGCCATTGAATAGACTAATTGGCCCATCTCTGAGAGCTTCTATTGATGAAGCTTTAAAATTGGAGCTTAAGATTCTTCCCCCTCATTTGAGATATTTTTCCTTGGGGACAATGATACCTTGCCTATTATTTTGTCTGTAGATTTATCTGATGTGAAGGTAACAAAAGCAATGACAATCTTAAAAAAAAGAAAAAAGGCAATTAGCTGGCAGATGTCTGACATTACAGGGATAAATCCAACTTTTTGCATGCACAAGATATACATGTAAGAAGTTTTCAAACCAAGGGTGTATCAACAACTTAGATTGAATCCAATGATAAAAGATGTGGTGCGAAAAGAGGTCATTAAGTGGCTCGACAATGGGATTGTTTATCCAATTTCAGATATCAAGTGGGTAAGCCCAATACATTTCATCCCAAAGAAAGGTGGGATGACCATGGTTACTAATGAAGTAAAGAGCTAATTCCCACTCACTGGTGACTGGATGGAGAATTTGTATTGACTACCGAATGCTAAATAAAGCCACAAGAAAGGACTACCATCCTATCTCATTCACTAATCAGATACTGGATAGGTTAGTAGGGTAGGAGTACTACTATTTTCTTGATGGTTACTCGGGTTATAATCAGATCACCATTTCACTTGAGGACTAAGAAAAGATGAATTTTACTTATCCATGTGGCACATCTGCTTTTTGGGCTCTGTAATGCACCTGCAACATTTCAGAGATGCATAATGGAAATTTTCTATGACATGGTTGAAGAATTTTTTGAGGTATTCATGGATGACTGCTTTGTTTATGTTAATTCCTTTGATGTATGCTTACAGAATCTAGATCGAGTCCTAGCTCATTGTGAAGAGACAAATCTGGTGCTGAATTGGGAAAAGTTCCATTTTTTGGTTAAGAAAGGAATAGTCCTCGGCCATAAAGTGTTATGTAGAGGACTTGAAGTAGATAGATCCAAAATTAAAGTAATTGAAAAGATTCCATATTTGGTTACAGTGAAGGGAGTGCAAATTTTCTTGGGGCTTGCAGGTTTCTACAGACGTTTTGTTTAAGATTTTTCAAAGATTGCAAGCCCTATGTGTAAAATGTTAGAAAAAGAAGCCAAGTTTGATTTTGGGGCTGATTGTCAAGAAGCTTTTCCGAAGCTGAAGAAGAAGCTGACAGAAGCTCCTATTTTGATTTCTCCAGATTGAGATTTGCCATTTAAATTGATGTGTGATACTGGTGATGTAGTTGTTGGAGTAGTTTTGGGGTAGAGAAAAGACAAGGTCTTCCATTCTATTTATTATGCTAGTAAAGTCTTGAATAATGCCCAAATGAATTACACAGTCACTGAAAAAAAGATGTTAGCGGTGGTTTATGCATTCGATAAATTTAGAGTGTACTTGGTGGGCACCAAAGTTATTGTTCACACATACCATGTGGCCATCAAGTATCTCTTCAACAAAAAAAATGAAAAGCCTCGATTGATCAGGTTAATTTTAGTACTGCAAGAGTTTGACCTAGAGGTTTGTGATCGAAAAAGAGCATAGAACCAAGTTGCAGACTATTTGTCACTACTAGAGACCCATGATCATATTGTTAATGACTCCCTTTGCATTCAAGAAGAGTTATTGGATGAAAAATTATTGGCTCTAGATGCGTGTGAGCTTCCGTGGTATGCTGATATTGTAAACTTGGTAGCATGTTATGTTTATCCTCCCGAAGCCACCACTCAATAAAGAAAAAAACTGCTTCATGATTCTCGTGCTTATTTATGGGATGAGCCATATCTTTTCAAGTAGTGTCCTAATGGAATTATACGTAGATGTGTTCCAGAAACTGAATTCACACAAGTGCTACAAAAGTGTTATTCATCTC
The DNA here is from genome assembly GCF_002878395.1 of Capsicum annuum. Classification (NCBI taxonomy): domain Eukaryota; kingdom Viridiplantae; phylum Streptophyta; class Magnoliopsida; order Solanales; family Solanaceae; genus Capsicum; species Capsicum annuum. The sequence goes on from NC_061119.1 coordinate 117,091,305, forward strand.
CTTGTGGTGGACATCATAAGGGAGCAAGAACAGCCAGAAAAGTATTGCAATCCAATTTTTTTGGCCAATATTATTTAGAGATGCAGTGGCTTTTGTGAAGATTTATGATCAGTGCCAAATATTAGTTACAATTTCAAGGCATCATGAGATTCCCCTAAATAATATCCTTGAAGTTTAAGTATTCGATATTTGAGGGATCAATTTTATGGGAACATTACCACCATATAATGAAAACCTCTACATCTTAGTGGTGGTTAATTACGTATCCAAGGGGGTAGAAGCTGCAACTTATCCCACTAATGATGCGAGAGTGGTATTAAAATTTATGAAAAAGCATATATTTTCATAGTTTGGAACTCCTAGGCTATAATTAGTGATGGAGGTACGCATTTCATTAACACTTGGTTTAAAAATATTTTAGATAAATGTGGTGTTAGGCATAAGGTGGCCACTGCGTACCATCCACAAATCAAGTTAAGGTATCTAATTGAGAGATAAAACAGATACTGCAGAAGACTGTTAATGGACAACGAAAGGATTGGGCTGAAAAGCTAGATGATTCATTGTAGGCATACGGTACAACTTATAAAACGCCCATATGGACCTCTCCGTATCACTTGGTCTACGGTAAACCCTGTCATTTGCCAGTAGAGCTAGAACATTAAGCTTATTGGGTAGTTAAAAAGTTAAATCTTGAGATGAAAGCCGCTGGCGGGAAGAGATTATTGCAGCTTGTTGAACTTGATGAGTTTCGTCTCCATGCTTATGACAACGCTAATTGTACAAGGAGAAAACCAAGAGATGGCATGACAGGCAAATTCTGGACAGAGTGTTTGAACCCGGACAACTTATTTTGATTTCAATTCAAGGTTAAAGTTGTTTTTGGGTAAATTACGGTCTAAGTGGTCTGGGCCTTTTGAGGTGGTGCAAATGACGCCTCATGGAGTGGTTAAACTGTGGAATAAGGAAAAGACTGAGAATTTTTTTATGAATGAACAACGTGTGAAGCATTATTGGGATGATCATGGAGATAAGCACAATGTGTCCATCACCTTTGTTGATGATTAAGACTGAGCTAAGTCATTCCACAACATAAAATAAGGTTGTATGTGAGAGGCAACCCACAAATGTAATGTAATGTAATAGGTAGTTTAATTTTTAGTTTTTAAAAGAAAAAGAAAAAAAATACAAAAAGATGAGTCGTGCCACGACCAAAAATAAGGCGCTGAGTGGGAGGCAACCCACTTTTTTTTACGATGTTTTATTATTTTTGTTTGATATGTAGCGATGAGAGAATTGATGTGTGTAAGTCAGGTTCAACATTAGGTAAAAAAGGTGTTGAAAAATGAACTGGAAACATGAATTTGAAGGCCACCGTATCTCGGAGAGGGCCAAAATGGCAATTATCAATTTCCAATAGCCTAGAGCGATACCACTATGTTGTCGTGGTGAGTGGTAAAATGGCAATTGGCACTTTCTAGTAAATTGGTGCGATCCCACCACATCGCATTAGGCATTAAAAGTTGACCAAATTTTTTAATTTTTGTCAGGTTCAACCCAACCCGACTTGGTCCCTCCCCTCTATATGTACCCCCTCAACCCTAAATTCCCTTATTCTTTCTCTATCAAGCGCCGCCCCAAGATCCTCACTCCCAAATTTTCTCTTTAATTTTTCCTTAAACACAAAATTAAGGTCATCTTTTTTCTCCCTCATTCATCCCCAAAAAGGTAAGTCTTTTAAATTTTTGATTTGTGTTTTCTTTATTTAATATGGTAATCTTTTAATTGATATCATGTTCAATTTGAATGGGATATGTACGACAACGTTGATGTCTAGTTCGACTTTATTCATTTCTACTCTACTAGTGCAAGATTTCCATGGTTCTTGTGATGCTATAGGGTGGGAATTATATGGTTATAAGAAACGAGAGAAATAGATTCCTGATAGATATTGTGTGTTTTTGTTATGAATAATGGGGTTTGGTTTGTGATTGTGCATATGGTCTAAGGGGATTTGCTATTTATTGATTAAAAGTAATTTGAGTGAAACTGAGTAGTTAGTTATGCTCCAAATTGTGCTTGTATTACTTATTGATATGGATGTGTGTTAAATGTGTAGTTGGGTAATGATGGTGAAACCGTACACTTTGCTTATTAACTCCTGACTATGCATTATGTTAATAAAGGTGCAATTCTGAGAGTTGTCTATTCTTGTATCCATTTATGCATTATGTAACTAAATAAGGGTCAAAATTGTGGATAACTGTTGGTTGTACTGACATTAGTTCCATAGAGTCACTGTGTCTGAAATACGGGTAAAAACATCAAGATGAGCACAATTATAAGTAAATGGATCGATTGTGCTAATGAAAAAGGCTCTTGAATTATTTTGGTATAGCTGAAATTTGTCGTTGCTTGAATTATGGACCCATGTGTGTGAGCTAAATGTATTGAATAGGGGAAGTCTGAGTACCCCGTTCTCATATGAGCACACCTTAGCTAGCAATTAAGTATAGGGTGCCATTGTAACCCGTCCACACCTAATTTAAGCTAGCATGACCTAGGACTCAGTTTCTCACTTGTTTGTTACATGTGTTGAATGACAGGCACCATGGATCACCAGTAACTAAAAGGAAAGGCTGAGGCTAGTTTTTTTGCACCAGCTAGGAAATGAAGCAGGTAGTTAGAAAATCAACTTGCTAGGGTGCCACGTGCTCCATCGCTACAGCATAGGCAAACAAGGAAGTTTGGGTTTAAGGTGATCAGAAAAGTAGGAAAGCAATAGTACTCCAAACATACAGACGCCAAATACATTTTGGAGGTGTTCATTGACAGGGTGATCCTACTAAGGGAATGCCCAAGCATGGTGCAGAGAATTGAGCAGCTGAACATGAACTTTATTTTTCATTAGCCTACTGAGTAAAATCTACACCCGATTCATGAATTTTATGCCAACAGGGATCCTACGAACTCGGATCATGAATTAAAGGTTCACGATAAGGTGGCCCAATTCACAGTTACAGATATAAATAAGTTGTTAGATATACCTGAGGCTGATGCAAACCCCTTGAAGCATCTAATTGTCACTCCTCCCTACGCTCATATCAGATATTTGATGTGCGGTACACGCTCATATGCTAGGTGGACCAAGTATCGAGTCACTGTCTTGCATTCATCCTTTCCCTATGCACAAATAAACAAGGAGGCCCAGATGTTAGGATGCATTGTGTACCATTGCCTTATTCATGGAAAATATATGACCGGGTTTACATGGGACCAGGTATGTCAAATCTATGCTTTGATGTGTGATGATATTGATATTAATGTGGGTCAGGTGATATTTTCTTCTATGAAGAAAGCACGCTACCATCTGAGGCATAACTATGGGTTTGGAGGTCTGTTGACTCACTTTTTAAAGTGGCATAAGATAGATAAGAAGGAGTTGGACTACAAGCCTGAAGTAGTTACTCGTCCTGTTGATATTACTACTGCTAGGATCATAGTTGGGGCCCAAGGTCCAATCCTGAATTTGGCCGAGAATCAAGCTCGGGCTAATGAGATTTTCGCCAGGATGTATGGCCTACAGATATTGTAGCTACAGATTAGGGGCCGACCAACCACACACAAAAAACTTTATACTGTGGAGTTTGATTACCCACTTGGCCATAATGCTAGGACTTTATTGAGGATTGGGCCAGAGTTTGTTGAACCTGTAGATGATGATATACCTACAGATGTAGAGAGACAGTACCAAGATTCAGATATTGGGTCAGATAATGATGACCAGTCAGTGATAGCGATGTAGATGAAGATGATGGTGATGACGAGGAGGGTGCTGATGATGCCATGACGGCGATAGTGCCATTTGACCGATCAGGGAGCATGACACTACCTTTCCATATTCTTATTGATATCACTGGGATAGTGCTTTGTTTAAGTGTGGGATGGTTATCTTTCGCTTTCACATCTTATTTCTCTCTATTTTGGTTTATTTTGGTTGGACAATTTTTAATTGTATGTTTTGTTGGATTGTAGTATTTCTAACTACTCGAAACATTATGTCATTGATAGTTAGTAAGTTTAAAGTATGGATTGTCGCAATTTGCCCTCAAGGCATTTTTTGCATTTTGCTTTTAGTTTACAGTGTTTGCTTTAATTTGTTTTCTCCTTCTTTGGCAAATTTCAGTTTAAAGTATTTATTTTTGCCCTTCTTGGAAATTCAAAATAAATCATCCTAGTTAGTTGCCCTCCCCTATGATAAATGGATGACGACTGTCTTAAGGGGAGTTGGTCTTAAGAAGCAAATAATTGATGAGAATCTAATCACAATTTAGAGAAGTGCTGTGTGTGGGCCATTTTTGCAGCGACTTGGAATGAATCGAGTTTTAAAATAAAAGCATGTATTAATTTTTAAAGGATTTGATTGTAACTTGCTTAATCTTGATAGGTGAATTATGATTTATTGGCTTAATTATGAAGTCAATAGAAAACAAGATTGGGGACCTTAAGGATCTGACTTGAGTTCGTGCATGCACTATGAATGTGAGTATTTGTTTATATTCTACATGTATAGAAGTGTCTAGAACTTGCCCGGTGTATTTACAAAGTGAAATAAAGGGTGTTGGCTATAGAAAGTGATGTCGGCATTTCTTTGATAGCCATATTTTAGCCTTTATATACCTACCCTTGTGCATATTCCTAGTCAGCCCTGTCAAGCCTTTAGCCTATTCTTTGGTAGCCTTATATGTAGCCGAATCCTTTCTTTGATAGACCTTTATTAGATCCAAAGATCCTAAGTGCTTTAATGTAGAAGATTAAGTAAGTACGGAGTGTGAAATTGAAGTAGGAAGTAGATGAAAGTGAAGCCTCAAAGTAGTATGTTATTGGTGTACAATTGTTGTGGTTGGGAGTTACAAAATTTGTTCAAAAAGAAGTTCAGTTTTCTTATTTCTTAGTTGGGTAACAATGAACCTGTTTTGGCCTTGGTCCATTTCAGACATTGTGCACCTCAACCAAAGTTAAAGCTTTAGTTGAGGGTGGCTATTATAAGGGTGCGTGACAACAAATGGGTGTGAAGAAGAGCTGGAAATTGATTATGATAGAAAAAAATATATACAATACTCCCGCCATATTTTATGTAATGTGCTTAATGAAATTGGGATGAAACAAATGATGTGTGAAGGTAGTAATGTGAAACTTGGGTTGATATGTGTGAGGTTGATTATGTAACGAGATGTATTAAAGCACTTAGGGAGATTAGTCACTATTTCCTAAATAGTTCCTACCCATCCCCAAGCTTACATTGCAACCATAAAAGACCTAGTTGACCTTCATCCTGACATCTGACTATTAGTGGAGTAGTACACTAAGGAAAAGCTTATGGTTCATTAACTAGCATGTATGAATTCTTTGTTGAGAGAGAGTGATTTGATTTTGATAGTCTCCTTAGGTTATGCATTAAAATTAATGTTAGCGAATATGGGGAAGCTTTCTTGTTGTAAGGGTGCATGCAGATGAAAGTCTGGTTACTTTTTGTGTTTCTAGATTGAGTAATTTGATTGAGTTTGACAACAAGTTGGAAATTCATTGTAGAGATAGAGGAATTTGAAACTAAATTGTCCCATGTGCTAAAACTATTTTGACATAATTTGAGTTGAGAAGTCATTTCTAAATTGTAAGTGCCCAATGCTAGCATAACTCTTAGGTTGTGGTGTGAAGATTGAGTGATTGTGTTGATGATTTAAATTGTTTAAGGACGAACAAGGTAATAAGTGCGGGGTGGTGATCTTGGCCGTATTTATATGTCCAATCACAAATATTCACCCATATTTGGACTTGTTCTGAGAGCTATAATGTGCTATTCTGAGTGTAATTAAGATTTAAATGTGTTCTTTATCTAATGGACATGATTAGTGTTTGTAGGACTAAACTGTGATGAATTAAACATTACTGGACATATTAATGATATGCAAGGGTATAGGGAGCAAACAAAAGCATTGGAACATAGCTTAGAAAGGCAAGCAAGAAGTCAGAACTTTCAATTTTTGCAGTAACCTCATCGCGGAGAGGGACAAAATGGCGTTTATCAAAATCCAGTGAGGTACCGCGACATCACCGCATCGCGATGAGGATCCAGATGCCAATTTTCAAATTCCAGAATGAGGGCACGATATTACTACATCTTGGTAAAGTTCCATTTGCCAGTTTTTTGAAGTCCACAACTCAGCGCGTCGCTGAGGAAGATGAAATCGCATTTGTCAAAAACCAGTAGCTCTTCGCAATTCCACTGCATCACGGTGATGAGCCAAATCATAATTGTCACAAAATAGTAACCTTCCGCGATGGTACAGATTCATGAGAAAAATGGCGATGTACAGCCCAGTGCGTCGCACTGATTGACAAAATCGGGCTTTTCAGCCCAACTATAAAAGGAAAAATTCAAGACAATTTGGGGACACTTTGGAAAGCATAGTAGCGGAGGGAAAACACAAAATTCTCTCTGTTAGGGTTCTTAGAATTTCTTTTAAATTTCTTTACTTCAAGATTAATTCTTGGTATAATTAATTATTTATTTTTAATGTTGAATTCAGACATGAGTGGCTAAACACCCTTGTTCTGAGGTTGACGCCAAGAACATGATTACTCTTTGATATTCTTTATTGTACTGTCTTTTTGGATTATTATCTGGGTTGTTCTTAATTTCTTGATGATTACTATTTTGATGAGTGGCCACTATTAGAATAAATCTATATTTCTATTTGAATCAAAGAGGAGAATCGTAGGATAAAACGACGAAATTATGTAGCAAGGTTCGTATCCTTTTATAAAATAAGGGGTTGGAATTAGTATCTAGGATAGGGATATACCTAGAATCCTTGCTTGGTTCAATTGTAAGAAGATAACTTCATGAATCTAGATGAATTGTTGCATCTCTGTAGGAGTTGTAGTTGCAATATTCAATAGATAGATGATTTGAGGTTGGGAGACCAAGATCTTACCATAATCCTTACCATAATCCTTGCGAATCAACCCGATAACCAATTAGAATGCTATAAGAAGATAGAATTGTATGATTGTTAGATGTGACTCAACCCTAGAATTCTCATTATTACTGTTTACAATCGTTGCTTGCTTTGCTATTGTCACAAATTGCTATTATTATTTATTTATAATTTTTATTCACAATTTCACAAACATCTTGATACTTTACAACACTTAATACCTCTTTGTCTAAAACTAAAAGTTGGGTAAATTTCAAGTTGCTTACTGAGCATATTACTTGTACGATCATGTTCACTTGCGTGTGCATTTGATCCGCAACACATATACATATATATCACATGTCGGGATAGGGGACAAGGCCTAACATGCACTTTCTTCACATGCAGATATGCATAATTCAAAATCACGCTAACATAAAAAAAATCAATTGTCTAAAATTAGTAAATAAAACAATTTCTTTTCTTTTTGACACATTCAAAGTTTTAAATGACATACAATTATAGAATCAGTTTACATCTTTATCAAACACAAATTCAGGTATAAACAGATCAAAACTTTAGCCTGGATTGTGTAGCTCAACCATAATAACATAAGAAGGCTCCCACGGGCTATATCGACCCAGCTCTGCCCCAGCGGGTAGTGTCCCAGTGTATGTGGCCGCACGAATCAAAGGATATACATATGCACTATAGGGGGCTCAAACTTGCTAGCACATCAAGGTGACACAAGAATCCAACCAGGTAATATAATATAGGGGAATCAAACCTCTCAATCATATGATAATAATAAGGGGGACACAAACCACTCGGTCATTTAGACCCCTGCATCAGCAACTGTAGTTTCCTGTATTGGTCCCTCAGGATTTATCACATATTCCTATTCATTAAACCATGATACACATTTAGGCATACATTATTGGTATCGTCATACCAACTTCACTTGCAAGGTAACACCAACATGTAAAAACACTTTCATTATTTGGGGAAATTCATAGTCTCTTGGTTCAATTATACATTAGTTTGGGAAATTACACAACCCATAAGGTTCAATTCAAAATCATTATGCTTCAATAATATTTCACATCATGCAATAATTCACAAATAGTTCAATGTGCATATTTTTCATACTCAAAACCAGTTTCACGATATGAGGTTGAAGTCATAACCACTTCAAAAGACACAAGTTAGGGGAAATCACAATCCCCTAGTTTATTCACCATATTCATACATCAAGTTGATTTTAAAACCACCATTTAAACATAACCTATGCAGGGAGAAACATGAAACATCACATAAAATTCAAAACCCTCAACCCATGTTTCAAAAGCAACATCAATTACCAACCGAACAATACTTTAAAACACATGTTTTTCACAAATTAGCGATTTGGGAAGAGTAACATGCCTGAAATTCTTAACATTATGGAGAGAATTCAACCCTTGAAGCTCTCCCTGATCCACTTCTTGGAAACCCTAAGTATGGAGGCTTGGAGACTTGAGAGAAAAGAAAGAATGTTTGGTGTGTGCTATCGATGAAAATAGGTCCCCAAGAATGTTTATAGATCCTGGGTTATTATTGGGATAAGAGGAAAATGTCTAAAATACCCCCACTAAAAGGCTGGTAAAATAACCGCTAGTCATTACGGGTCTTATGATGACTCATCACACCTCATTATGATTTATCTCCATGAGTCATTCCTAAGACAGTGTCACCTGGAACGTACACTGTTTAGGCTAAGATTGGGTCCCTAGGACCCGTCAAGACTCCTTACTACTCATAAGAAGAGTTGTAGTCAGGGCAGTGAGGATACAATTTTAAAAATTTCAAGGACCAACAACTCGGGGTGTTACATTATACCCCCTTTAGAATCATTCGTACTCGAATGATGGGTCAAGGCATCCTTTGTCATAATTTATCACAAAAACGCACCCAAACTCACTTTTAACAAAGACAGAAAACAAAGATATTTAGATCACATAAACCTTAAGCATGATTTTTCAAAATAGAGAATAAGAATGGATACTTGGACTTCATGTCCGCCTCGGCTTCCCAAGTCGTTTCCTCAAAATTTTGGTTCCTCCAAAGGACCTTTACAGAATCCATGTCCTTTGCTCGCAACTAGCAGACTTTCCGATCCAAAATCTCCACCAAAACTTTCCCACAAGACAAAGAATCCAAAATAGCCACACCTTCCAAAGGGATAACCAATGAAGAATCAACTACGCACTTCCTTAACATCAAGACATGGAAGACCGAATGAATGGATCTCAAGCTAGAAGACAACTCTAATTCACAAGCAACATTACCAACCTTCTTAAAAGCCAAATACAAACCAACATAATGGGGACTGAGTTTCCCTTTTTTTTACCAAAATGAACCTCTCTCTTCATTGGAGACACCTTCAAGAATACCCAATCACCAACATTGAACTCCAACTCCCTTCGCCTGACATCCACATAGGGATTTTGATGACTTTGGGTGGTCTTAAGACTATCCTGAATTACCTTCACTTTCTCCATGGCTTGGTGAATCAAATCAGGGACAAATAACCTATTTTCACTAACCTTTAACCACCCAATAGGAGAATTACATCTCCTACCATACAAGGCATCAAACAAAGCCATATTAATACTAGAGTGATAACTATTATTGTTGGAAAATTCTATGAGAGGCAAGTGGTCAACCCAACTACCACCAAAATCAATTACACAAGCCCGAAGTATATCTTTCATGGTCTGAATTATCCTTTCCTCTTTCCCATCTGTCTGCAGGTGAAAAGCAGTACTAAGCCTCACCTTAGTCCTTAAACCTCTATGAAAAGATCTCCAAAAGTGATATGAGAATTGAGTACCTTAATCAAATGTAATGGAAACTGGAGTACCATGCAACTTCACAATCTCCTTAATAAACAACTTGGCACAGTCCTCATAAAAAATTTTTTCCTCACCGGTAAAAATGAGTAGACTTAGTCATCCTATCTACGATGACCCAAATAGAATCAAACTTCTGGAGATACCACAGAAGGCCGGTAACAAAATCCATATTAATTATTTCCTATTTCCATAACGGTAGCTCGATCGCTTGAGTCAACCTACCGGGCCTCAAGTTCTCTACCTTTTCTTGTGGACACACCTTTTTTTGTTGACACACCATGAACTTAGCTACAAAACTAGCCACATCCTACTTTATATTATTCCACCAATAAATTTCCTTAAGATCATGATACATTTTTGTTGAACCAGGATGAATAATATAATGCAACTGATGAGATTCGTCCAAAATTCTTCCTCGCAATCCATCAATATTGGGAACACACAACCTTCCTTGGTACCTCAAAATACCATCACCACTAATCTCAAAAGCCATCATGTTTTAGCTATCTACATCCTGCTTGATCTGCTTCAAGATAGGGTCCAATACTTCCTTCTCCTTTACCTCGACACCAAGAGATGATTTTTCCACCTCTTAAATAATCACTCCACTATTGTCAGAATCCAACAGACGGACTCCTATATGAGCTAAATGGTGAATATCCTTTACTAAATCCTGCTTCTTCTTATCCACATGAAATAAGCTTCCCATAGACAACCTCCTAAGAGCATCAGTAACCACATTAGCTTTACCTGGATGGTAGTGAAGGCTCATGTCATAGTCCTTTAGTAACTCAAGCTATCTCCTTTGCCCAAGATTTAGCTCCTTCCAAGTGAACACATATTGCAGTCTCTTATGATCAGAATAAATATCAACATGGACCTATACAAATAACATTGCCAAATTTTCAATGCAACTACCACAACTAATAATTCCAAACCATAAGTCGGGTAATTTTTTGAATAAACTTTCAATTATCTAGAGGCATAGGACACAACTTTACTATTTGCATCAATACACAACCCATTCCCACCCAGGATGCATCACAATAGACCATTAAACCATCAGTTTCCTTAGGTAGAGTCAATATCAGAGCCAAAGTCAACTTATCCCTCAACTTCTCAAAACTACCCTCACAAGCATCAAACTATAAGAACTACACCTTCTTCTAAGTCAACTTAGTCAATGGGGCAGCAATAGAAGAGAAACTCTCCACAAACCTTCTATAATAATTGGATTAACCCAATAAGCTACGAATATCGATTGGAGTTGTGGGCCTAGGCCACTTCTTAACCACCGTAATATTTTGTGGATCTACTATGATCCCTTCACTAGAAATGAAATATCCTAGATAAGCTACAACATTCAACCAGAACTCACACTAAGAGAATTTAGCATACAACTACTGCTCTTTAAGGGTCTGTAACATTAAATGGAGGTGATCAAAATGATTCGGCTCGCTCTTTGAATACACAAAAATATCATCAATAAACACGATTACAAAAAAATCCAAGAACTAATGGAAAACTCAATTCAAAAGATCCATAAATGCTGCCGAGGCATTAGTTAAATCAAAAGACATCACCTAAAATTCTAAATAACCATACCGAGTTTGGAAAGCAGTCTTAGGGAAATCCACTTCCCTAATCTTCAAATGATGGTACCCTGACCAAAGACTAATCTTAGAAAAAAACTTAGCACCCCAAAGCGGATCGAAAAAATCATCAATCTTTGAAATAGGGTACTTATTCTTCACAATCACCTTGTTTAATTGGCGGTAATCTATACACATCCGACGGGAACCATCCTTTTTACGCATGAAAAGAACAAGAGCACCCTACAGAGACACACTAGGGCAGATAAAACCCTAGTCAAGAAGATCTCTCAACTGCTTCTTGAGTTCCGTTAACTCGGATGAAGCCATTCTATAAGGAGGGATAAAAATAAAAAGGGTGTTCGAAATAAGATCAATTCCAAAATAGATTTCCCTATTAGGAGAAATACTAGGAAGACCATCAGGGAACACCTTGGAAAATTCACAGACCACAGGAACAGTCTGCAAAGAAGGACCTTTGGATCTAGAATCTTTAACAGATACTAAATGTTAAAGGCACCCCTTAGAAACTAGTTTTTGGGATCTAAGATATGAAATGAACCTTCTCTTAGGTACTAGGGAACTACCTTCCCACAAGATCACCGACTTAATTGGGAAATGGAAACTGACCCTTCGGGTCCAACAATCAAGAGACGCATAGCACGAATGCAACCAATCTATCCCCAAAATCATATCAAATTCTTAGATGTCCAACTCTATTAGATCCACCAAAGTCTACCTACCATAGACCAATATCACACCACCCCTATAGACCCTTCTTGCTACAATGGAGTCACCAACTAGGGTGGGTATAGAAAAGGGATCCAAAATACACTTAGGGTCAAAATCAAGATGGATAGCTATATAAGGGGTCACATAAGATAGGGTAGTCTTGACATCAAGCAGATAATATATATCATAAGACAAAAGTTTAAGCATACTAGCAACAATATCGGGGGAAGCCTCAAAATTCTAACCAGTGGCAAGAGCGTACAGACAGTTCTGACCAGTGCCAGAGCCAGAAACAGAAATAGCACCTTTTGGTGTAGGTGCTGATGAAGTAGAAACAAGAATCTTATTTGCCCATAAAGCAACCTTTGAAGGACAATCCCTCTACCTATGACCAATCTGACCATATTTAAAGCACTTATTCCTTCCCTCTTCACAAACACCCACGGTGCACTTGAACATAAAATCTACAAGGGTGATACGATGGAGCGGACTGAGCCCCATTAGCCTAAGGCTGGAATCCTAGCACCCTAAACCTATAATCATACTGAGAACGATGATCACCTAACGACTTTGGATAAGGATCACTAGCCATAGAGTAGGAACCAGAATTGCCTCACTTCTTCTTAAACAACATTTCACCATCTTTACCATTCTTTTGCTGAACTTTACCCTGATCCAACTAGCAAAACTTTTTATTCTACCATTCATTCATCTCCGCTTGCTGCTTCTTTTCTTCCTCAACTTATTAAATGTGCATCACCAACCTTGAGATGTCCATGTCTCAGTTTAATAGAGCATCTTTGCATTCTAAGACCAATCACAAGACAATCCCAAAGTAAATTTCCTCATTCAAGCTTTCGTAGAGGATGCTAACTCCAGAGAATAACGAGATAGTTGGTGAAAATTCAAGGTATACTCCATCACTATCATCCTGTCTTGATTTAAATTTATAAATTCCTTAGGCTTTACCTCCCTCAACTCCTAAGGAAAGAAGCAATCAAGAAAACTACTAGAAAACTTATCCCACAAAGTGAACTCAACATCATCTCCTCTAGGCTGGTCCCACTCTTTGTACCACTGATATGCCATATCCTTCAACTGGTAAGGGGAAAATTCCACACCCTCCATAATAGTAGCATGCATCACACAAAAAATCTTTTTAACCTCATTAATGAAATTTTGAGGATCTTCCTCAACTTTTGAACCAGTGAAAGTAGAAGGAATCAATATCATAAATTATCCCACTCTAGTGGCCTCTGAGGATAGAGTAATAGAAAAAAAATGCTCAGTCTGAGAGGTCACCAATTGGGTAAGCAAATGAATCGACTGGCAAAACTTAGCATTAAATATACCAGTTTGAGATGACTGGGGAAGGATAGAGGGAACCATTGGAGCTCTGCAAGGGCAATCAGAAGCAGTAACCCTAGACTGAGTCTGAACTCCTTGAATAGGACAAGCTCCATCCATATTATCCTTAGATAGGATAGAAGACTTTCCATGAATATTAGATCTTCTATGAGGTATGATATAAAAAACAAACATACGGGGATTAGAGGAGATTCAAGACCTTAGACTCTATAGCTTAAAATGGAACACCAAGAAAGGGAAACATTCCTAAATTCCTTGTATCCTCTCCATTATAAGTGTGGCTCATTACACATACATAAAAGAGACTCTACTTGACATAGCTTTATGGACACCCAATTACACTAAACCTAGGCTATGATACCAACTTTGTCACGACCCAAATGAGGGCCTTTCCATGATGGGTATCTCAAGTCAACCATGGACCAGAGACCACCCCTTGTACCTAGCCAAACAGCACAATATCCCCAACATCAATTAAATTTTAAACATATAACAAGATAGCATAAATAAGCTTAATAATTTTTAAATCATGTCTATAACTGACAACCGGTAATTGACTAAACAACCTACCAATATCACCTATGTCCACAATAATCCAACAAAGATTCTATGCAAAGAAAACCAAAACCATTCTTGGTCGAGATATGTCCCCAACTCTGATAGATGATAATGACATTGATAATGTTTTTGATAAAGTAAACTCTAAATTCTAATCTATGAAAGGAACTAATAAAATGTCCAAGTCTTTTGAAGAATGAAAGCTCACTACTTCACCACAATGAATAGACAAGCTGAGTCAATCCACCTAATTCTATGCAGGAAAAGTAGTGGAATCTCTTGTGCTTGCATCACATGAGGATACAATGTCTGGGGATGGTTAGTTGGTTAAGCACAAGCATATAACTCATAGATGAGGATAACATAATTCCGTGATCAACAGTTAAAAATTATTCAAATCTAATGCACATAATCAAATGTATATACATATATATCACTTGTCAGGATAGCAGACAAGGCTTACCATGCACTTTAAAACTTTAGCCTGGATTATGTAGCTCAACTGTCATAATATAAGAAGGCACCCATGGGCTATATGGACCTATCTCTCCTCCAATTGGTAGGGACCTAGTTCTCGTGGCCACATGAACCAAAGGGTATACATATGCACTATGAGGGACTCGAACCTCCCGACATATCAAGGTAACACAAGCACCCAATCAGGTAATATAATATGAGGGACTCTAACCTCCCAATCATATGACAATAATAAGGAAGACTCAAACCACCCAGTCATTTATACCCACATATCGGCAACCATAGTTTCCAGTATTGATCTCTTGGGACCTTTATTTTCATGACTCAACTACACACCCTCATTAAAGTATAATTAAATAATTTATCACATATTCCCATTTATTGAACCATGATACATATTTAGATATACATTGTTGGAATCGTCATACTAACTACACTTTCAAGGTAACACCAACATGCCACAGTACTTTCATTATTTAGGGAAATTCATAGCCTCTTGGTTCAGTTATACATTATCTTGGTAAATTACACAAGCCATAAGGTTCAATTCAAAATCATTATGCTTTAATAACCTTTCATATTATGTAATAATTCAAGAGTAGTTCAATGTGCATATTTTCTATACTTAAAATTAGTTTCACAATATGGGATTGAGGTCATAACCATATCAAAAGTCACAAGTTGTGGGAAAATCTCAATCCCCTATTTTATTCACTATATTCATACATCAAAATAATTTTAAAATAACCATTTAAGAATAACCCATGTAGGAACAAACATAAAATATAACATAAATAATAGTTATTCAAAACCCTCAACTCATGTTTCAAAACAACATGAATTACCATATGAACAACACCATAAAACACATGCTTTTACCAAATTAAAAATTTAGGAAGAGTAACTTGTCTAAAATACTAAAGATTATTGAGAGAATTCAACCCTTGAAGCTCTTCTTGATCCACTTCTTGGAAACCCTAAGTATGGATGCTTGAGAGACTTGATAGAAAAGAAAGAATATTTGGAGTGTGATATCGATAAAAATAGGACCCCAAGTATGTTTAAAGGTCGTGGGTTATTTTTTGGATAAATGGTAAATGTCTAAAATACCCCCATTAAAAGGCTGGTAAAATAACTATCAGTCAGTATGGATCTCATGATGACTCATGATGACTTATTGTGATTCGTCTTCACGAGTCATTGCCAAGACAATGTCACGTGGTACACACACTGTTGACCTTACAACTTGTATACCATGACCCGTAGTGAGACTATATGACTCATAGGGTCCAGTCGTAGTTAACACAGAAACCATTTAGGGTATACACTGGATATTTACTATTTACACCAAACAACTCATAATGGGTCCTTACAACTCGTAGTGATCTACTCGTACTCAGAATAAAACTTAGCCACATACACATTATTTAGGCCACAATTAGGTCCCTAGGATCCGTCAAGACTCTTTAGGACTCATAAGGAGAGTCGTATTCCGGACAGTAAAGATTAAATTTTAGAAATTTTCAAGGACCAAAAACCTAGGGTGTTACAGATGGTCACCTGTAGTTTAAGAGATAATGAAGGAAAGAGAATATACCAAGTTGGAGAGTTGAGTTAGGTTTTGTTGAGGTTCCAGTCTGTGGTTTATATTATTATATCAAAATGAAAACTAAAAGTTAAAGGCAAAAATAAAATTACAAAATTCAATCTGTGCAACTTCTCTTAATCTTGACTTGATTCTTCCTGCTTTCTCAAATAATGAAATACCCCCTTTCCTCTTACATTGATCTTTGAAAATAAATACTTTCTCCATGCATATTTTTGTATTAGAGATAAACTTAAAAATTAAAAGTCATCATCCTATTCTCCAGGCTCCTGGACTTGAAATTGAAAGTCTTCATCTTATTCTCCAGGTGAGCTCCTGAACTCGAAATTGAAAGTCTTCATCCTATTCCCTAGGTGGGCTCCTAAACTTAAAATTAAAAGTCTTCACCCTATTGTCTAGGTGGGCTCTTGAACTTGAAATTGAAAGTCTTCACCCTATTCTCCAGGCGGGCTCCTGAACTTGAAATTTAAATCTTTACCCTATTCTCCAAGTGGGATCCTAAACATGAAATTGAAAGTCTTTACCCTACTCTCCGAGCAGGCTCCTAAAATCAAAGTCAAAACCAGAATAAAAACTATCTCAAAAGGGTTATGATAAATAAATATCCCATTTCCTAGGAGGGTCCTCAACAGAAAATAAAGTCCCATTTTCCAGGAGGGTCCTGCTAATCCCATCTTTTAAGAAGGTCCTATTAAATAAAGTCCCATTTTTAGGAGGGTCTTGCTAATTATATTTTTTTAGTAAGGTCTTGTTAAATGATGTCCCATTTTCAGGAGGGTCTTTCTATTCCTATTTTTCAAGGAGGTTCTATTAAAAAATGTCCCATTTTTCATGAAGGATCCTATTTATCTTAATTTTTAGGAAGGTCCTATTAAATGGACTCCTATTTTTTAGAAGGGTCTTATTTATCCTATTTTTTAAGAAAGGTCTTGTTAAACGATGTCCCATCTTTCCAGGATGGTTCTGTTAATCCAATTTTTTTAGAAAGGTCTTGGTAAACGAAGTGCCATTTTTAAGAGGGCCCTACTAATCTCATTTCTAGGTGGGTCCCAATAATCTAGTTTCTAGTAGAGTCACGATTGATAATTCCATTTTTAGGAAGTTCCTGAACAACAAATTAAAGTCCTCTTCTTTAGGAGGATCTTGTAAATCCTATTTATATGAGGGTCTCAATTGATGATCCCATTTCTAGGAGGGTCCTAAACAAAAAGTAAAGTCCTATTTTCTAGGAGGGACATGAACAAAAAGTAAAGTCCCATTTTCCAGGAGGGCTCGGAATAGAAAGTAAAGTCCCATTTTATAATAAGGTCTTGAATAAAAAGTAAAGTCCTATTTTCAAGAAGGGTCCTGATTAAGAGTGTGATAACTGACGGACACACTTCTCCAAAATATACTTAAAATCAACAAATAAAATTTCACCCCTATTTTAACAAAGAAAAAATTGTTAGTTAAAAACTTAGTGGTGGTTGGTGATACTTGGCTTTCTAGGCACCTGCTCATGCACTCATACCATTCATCTCCATTTTAGATTGTTGGTATTTGCCCTTGATTTTTCACACCATTGCGCCAAACTCAATTTATTAAGAGTGATTCTGACGCAAGTACTTGTTGAACCATTGACCCAAACTCAGGCTATCAAGACTGACTTTGACACAAATACTGTACCACCGTCTTAGGTGTCTCCAAACTAAAATATATTGAAACTTTGTATTATCACCAGTTCTCCACCTGTCAGTTTATAGGGCTTCTTTGAATAATTTACTTTGCTTTAGATCATCTTACCTTTATGTGCTAGATTTTATCTTGCATGCAATTGAAGAAGTTGGTAGGAAGTTTCGAAGTCCTTTATTACTTACTTTAACATGGAATTAACTCAAAAAATTGGAAAAATAATAATAATTTTATATTTGGATAACTGGCCTAAGAGAATAAAAGTGAATATATAGAGAATAAAGAAAAGACAATGAATGTATCTTTTTTGAAAAATGAAGAAAAGAAGGAACTTATATGAGTACGAAAGATAGCTCTAATGATTATTACATGAATTTTGATTAAGGTGCTTGATGTTTCCATCCAAACTATTCAGCGATACTTATTGACTCAAAGAAACTGAAACTGAGTTGCTTCCTTAAGCCTATTGTACTTTTAGACTTACATTTGGCTTGTGACGCCCTAAAGGGTTATTGCTTACATGCCTTTCTCTTTTTTATTTCTCTCAACTTATTGTCTCTTTATAGTTCTTATGAGGGTTTTCACCAATTAGACTTTCTCATTTTTATTTCTCTCAGCTCACTGTCACCTTATAGGTGACCGTGAGGGTTTTCATTGGTAAGATTCTCTCATTTTATTACTCTCATATTTCTTCATGATGATGAATAAAGTAGTGCCTAAAATGTAATGTCACACATCCATCATGTGCTTATCCTTGACATTTTTAAAGATTGATATGAAGGACTTTCTTTTATTATAACAAAGCTTTTGGATAGGGTTAGAAAGAAAGAATGGCATGATTCTCAAAATACACTTAAAATGGGTTGGGACCTATAATTTTTGGAATCGATTCAAACAATGAAAATTAACTCTTGCCCTAGATTCTTTTACACTGGATAATTTGAATTTTTTCTAGGTTTGACCGAACCCTAGATCAAGGCTACCTACGTCATATCAAGAATCAAGTCAAACGTAGTTCAAACATATTATTTTTTGCTTGATTTTGGTTTCTTTATATTTTTCCCCTTTTTGACTCTAACTTTGACTCTTTTTTTCCTTTTCTTCGTCATTTCTCTTATTTGAAATTTTTTCTTAATCTATTTGTTTTCTTGTTACTTTTTGTGGACTTTTAATGAATTCTATTTCCTTTCATTATATTTTTTTTGACTTTTTTAGATTCTATGTTGATTCTAAAAGTGGGTCATGAATGAAAATAAAACCAAGGCTCAAAAGGGGTGAACAAAGGATGACACAATATTTGGATAGAAGAACGAAAAACCTTCATCATATCAATCCTTTAAAATACAAGTACATATCATATACTTTGAAAGTGAAAGATAAAGATCATTTATCATATCTTTTCACAACAATAACTCGAATTGAGTATGTGTGTCACTTTTTCTTCCGCACTTGTCAAACATACAACTCCACTTTTACTGTACATACCACACATTGGAAGACCCATGCTTTCGTGGAGCTAATTTGCTTTTTGTTTCTCTTGATAGAGGAGATTTTCCATCCTCTGTTTGATCCAATTTTGAAATGTTTGAGATGCACTTTCTCATTAATGTCCATATCATTTTTGTGATTCTTAAAGTGACTACCTTAATCCATTCAAGTGAGGATTCATTTTGGTCACAAAATGTCTTACACTTTATCTGTTTTCTCTAATGCACTTCTAATTTTAATATTCTGATTTAATATGTAAGGACTTAATTTGTATGAACTGTTTATTTTTATGTGATTTGACTATTTTATCCCTCCCCGTAGTTGCTACATGATGTTGAAGGGGTTTGGGGATAGTTAACATGATTTCCAATGAATTTTGGTGCGATTTGTATGAGTTTGTGGTTTTTTAAAGGTTAAAAAGGCATTATAGTTAACTTTGCTCAATATTTGTTGTCTTATGCAACAAATGGAAAATGAACTTTCCTAATAGATCCAAAACATCGATTTTAGGTTGGTAGCATGGTTGGTGTGACTTTAGGACCTGTACATCTCATTTTGACCATTGGTTTGGGAAATGGTAAAATAGGGTCTAGGGGGTCAATTTTGAGAAAACAACCTCTTTTAAAAAATATGACGTCACCATTAAGTCCAAAGCATCGAATTTGATAGTGTAGTGTAGTTCGTTTATGTTCTTGAGATTCTGGATGAATTCAGAGGGGTCCGCGGGGACTTGAAAAATTTTCAAGTCCCAGCTAATATGAATGCTAAAGCGGCTAGTCATTAGCTTTTGTGACCTGGCTTATTGTCATGACCCGAGGCTACCCCCTAGCTGTGACAATGGTACTTATGGTCACAAGTGAGCACAAGCTAACCCATGAGCTGGTACCTACTGTGAGCACTAAATTAAATAGCAATAGTAAACGTGTGTGAAAGATTAACTGCTAATGTAAGACTAATCTGAATACTGAAAATGTGGTTCAACCACAAGTCTGAAACATCTGATGAACTACTAAAATCTAACTGTCAATTTAAAATAGCTAATAATACAGAAAGATTTGGTAAACTGAATAACCATCTAATTGACTATCTGATTATTTGAAAGCCTTTAATTGACTGGGGAGTTGATGGGATTGACCCCCAACTAACTTCGGCTGACTGAACATAATGAAATATTAAAGTACTGAATGAGATATAATATGTCCTCGATGGATGAGGACTCACTACTACGGATGCTGTAACGCTGGCTTTCTAGCTGTGGTCGGGAAACTGAGCATCCAAATCTATGACATAAGACATCATAGAGCATAGAAGAGTATGCGATAGTACTTTGAATGTACTAGTATATGAGATGAGGTCTGGATGAAATGCATGGGGTACTGTTCACATGAAATAAGAACTAACTGAGCAATATGATATAACTAAGCATAAATGCATAAAATCTGTAATATCTGAGAATGCAAGACCAAGCATATACATATTTCTGAAATAATATATAAACTGAAAGGCTAAAATCTATATAATTGAATAACTATAACTCTGTATGCTTTGGTCAAGCAAACTTAAAC
This sequence comes from Capsicum annuum, assembly GCF_002878395.1. Lineage (NCBI taxonomy): Eukaryota > Viridiplantae > Streptophyta > Magnoliopsida > Solanales > Solanaceae > Capsicum > Capsicum annuum. Next base: position 117,112,236 of record NC_061119.1, read on the forward strand.
TGAATATATATACTGAATACTATACTGAGACTGTGAGAGGTATCATGTAAACCGACATGCCCCAATCTGAGCTAAGTATGGTCCAACTTGTAACATCAGTTAGAAGGGTGTCACTATCGTTCCACGAGTACTGACACTGGCTATATGGATCCACTAATCTGATAAACTGATGGACTAGGGAGTCAGTCCTAAACTAGCGTGTGACCCCTAACAGAGTGTCAGTCCTAAACTGGCAGGTGACATCTCATAATCCTACAATGGCTACATAGTTCTGGAACTTAGGGATTGCTACTAAGGACCCAGTCCTAACTGGCGGGTAATCAACCATCCCTAGGTTCTCTTAGTGATAAATTCTACTCCCAACTGAACTGACACTAGTACTTACCTTTACTAAGTTTAACTGTATATTATTTCTGATAATGTTCATTCTGATCATAGTAACTGAGTAAATAGGAATATTCATGGTTTAACTGTATCATACTTAAAAATCTAAAATCATGTAAAAACAAAATGGTATCGGATGTTCATAACCCACTAGCACTGAACGATTACTGAATGAAATAACAAGCTTAAAACTGTAGTAAAGAATCATGGTTCAAAACCCATAAACATAGACATTCCATCAAATATGTGGGGATCGTGAATTTAAACATAGGAATGCTTTAAATAGGGGAAAACAACATGATTACATGCTTAAGTCATAAAGTTGCGGATTAAACATGGAATTCAGTTGAATAAAGCATAGGAAACTCAAATTCATAGCATGAGGAATTCAAAATCTTGCATGGAATCATGCATGGACTGAATTGAATTAAAAAAACCATAAAAACATGAATTTAACCCATCTTAAGCAATATAAAATACCATAATGATAGAAAAATCCATTCTTTAATTGAAAAGAGGGTTTTTGGGCTCCATGGGTGAAAGGAACACATGAGTGAACACCCTACATACCTTAAACTCTTAACTTAAAAGAGAAACACCAATATTGATGCTTTCTTAAAGGTTCTTAAACTTGGGGAACTTGAATTCTTGATTTCTTGGGGATAAAGGAATTGAATTTGTGTTCTTGGGGATAGGTAATGGTTTTTTGGGAGGATAATTGGATAGAGGGGAAAAATTATGCCCTAACTGATGCCCAAGTCATGTTAAGAACAATTGGGTTAAGGGGGAAAGGACCCAATTGCCCCTTAGTCAATTAAATTCGAAATTGGACCTAATAAGCTTACCGTGATGCGGTCTTATCTCAGTAGTGCATTTCTCTCACCGTAACGCGGTTTGCATGACAATGGGAATAACACCACGATGTGAGCTTATCGCAATAACCCACTTGTTTTGTGATCTAAACATGACCCAAAACCCATCCAAAATATCCAAAACTTCTTTGAGACATGATCCTTACATTGTTGAACATGAATTAAAAGTCAATATATCGGGGTTGGGAAGACCAAGTTACAAAATCCTCCAAGTGTAGAAACCTTAAAAATGACTAAGTCCCCAACACTTAATGAAATTTTTAGGCCTTAAGCCCCCTATACATGCAACTAGAAGCTAAATTTTACTAAGAATAGTCTGGGGTACTACAATATCTCCCCCTTGAGAACATTGTCCTCGAATGAGACTGGTTAGACTGAGAGTACTAAACTAAGGTAACTGAGATCACATACTAAACATGCACGATTGGAAATATGATTATATAACTAAGTTTGAAACATGATACATGAACTGAACTGATTTCGTAAATGCATGCAATGACATGAGATTGATTATATAGCTAGAACTGAGAATAGGAAAGAGCCAATCTAAGAAAAACTGTTATGTCAAGCTGAGTCTGAGTTTGTGGAGAAAAGATGAGGGCACTTGGTATGTATAGGTAGTTCTGTTTCCCAAGTATCTCCCTCAACAAACTGATTCGCCATAGAACTTTAACCAAGAAAACTTCTTTGTTCCTTAGCCTACAAATCTGATGGTCTAGGATCTCAACTGGGACTTCTTTGAAAGAAAGTATGTCTTGAACACATGCGCTTTCTAAAGGAATAACAACAGTTGAATCGCCAATACATTTCTTCAACAAAGAAATGTGAAATATTAGATGCACTGATGCCAAATCTGTAGGCAACTCTAGCTCATATGCTACCTTTCATAAAGTGGTTTAAGATTGTATAAGGACCAATATATCGGGGACTGAGCTTCCCCTTCTTACCAAATCTCTTCACTCTCTTCATGGGAGAGATTTTCAAATAGACTAGATCACCAACATCAAACTCAAAGTGTCTTCTCCTTATATCTGTATAAGATTTTTGACGGCTTTGGGTTGTCTTAAGCCTCTCCCTAATTAACTTAACTTTGTCTATCGCATCAAACACTAAATCTGGCCTATCAAAGCAGCCTCACCTGCTTTGAACCAACCAATAGGAGACCTACATATCCTCCTATAGGGAGCCTCAAATAGAGTTATTTAATTAATGGAGTGATAACTATTGTTGTGGGTGAACTCAATCAAGGGTAAATGTTCATCCCGACTACCTTTAAAATCAATAACACATGCTCTCAATATGTCTTCTAACATTTGAATGGTCCTGTCTACCTAACAATCTATCTAAGGATGAAAAGTTGTACTACGATGAAATTTGGTACCAAGACCCTTCTGAAAAGCTTTCTGAAAGTGAGAGGTAAACTGAGTACCTCTATCCAAAATAATAGATAATGGAACTCTATGCAACTTAACCAACTCTCTGATATAAAGTCTAGCATAATCCTCAGCTAAGTACAAAGTATGAAATGGCAAGAAATAAGATGATATAGTCATTCTATCTACAATAACCCATATGAAATCATGCTGATGACGTGTGCAGGGCAATACTGTCACAAAATCCATGTTCACCACTTCCCACTTCCAAGTGGGGATGCTGAACTCCTGTAATGTAGTACTAGGAATTTGGTGCTCAATTTTAACCTACTGACAATTAAAACACGCCACAAACTCTGTGATATCCTTCTTTATACCATTCCACCAATAAACTTCCCATAATTAATGGTACATCTTAGTGGCTCCTAGATGAATGGAATGTCATGCACCATGCGCTTATGTAAGAATCCTTTGTCTAAAACCATCAATACATGGAACAGATAATCTTCCCTGACAATGCAACACACTATCTCTCCCTTGGGAGAAAACCTCTACTTTCTGATCTTTAACTGACTTCTTCAACTTAACCAAACTGGGATCCCTATCTTGCTTTTCTTTTACTTCAGCAACCACTGAAGATTCTAAACCATTCTAAACCCATATACTACCCTCAACTAAATCAACCAACCGAACACCTAATCTAGTAAGCTGATAAACCTCCCTGACTAACTTTTTCCTATCATTCTCAATATGAGCAACACTACCCATAAACAATATACTAAGGGCATATACCACTACATTGGCCTTTCCCAGATGATGCATCACACTCATGTCATAATCTTTTAACAACTCAAGCCTTCTTCTTTAATGAATATTCAATTCTTTCTGCTAGAACACATAATACAAACTTTTTTGATCCGTGAAACATTAACATGAACTCCATAAAGATAATGCGTCCAAATTTTCAAGGCAAAGACAATAACTGTCAAATTAAGATCATGGGTAGGATAATTCTTCTCATAGGGTTTAAGTTGTCTAGAGGCATAGGCTATGACCTTACCTTTTTGTATCAATACACAACCAATACCAACTATAAAAGTATCATAATAAACTGTAAACCCATCTGAACCATCTGGCAAAGTCAAGACTAGAGTTGAAGTGAGTTGAGTCTTCAACTCTTGAAAACTCTTCTCACATAAATCTGACGACTGAAATTTAACTTTCATTTGAGTCAATCGATACATGAGGGATAAGATAGATGAAAACCCTTAAACAAAACATCTATAATAGCCAACCAAACCCAAGAAACTCCTGATATCTGATGGAGAGATAGGTCTAGGCTAGTTTCTCACTGCTTTAGTCTTTTGAGGGTCAAATTTAATGCTATCACCAAAAATAATGTGGCCAACAAAAGCTACTGATCTTAGCCAAAATTCACACTTACTGAACTTGGCAAACAACTAATGAGTTATAAGGGTCTACAATACAATTTTGAGATGGTTTGCATGACCATTCTCACTACGGGAATAGACAAGAATATCATCAATGAAGACTATGAAAAATATGTCCAGGTACTACTTGAATACTCTGTTCATGTAATCCATGAAAGATACAGGGGCATTTGTTAGTCCAAAAGACATAACTAGGATTTGAAATGACCATACCGAGTTCTGAAAGCTATCTTAGGAATATCACATTCCTTAACTTTAGGCTGATGAGAGCTGGATTTGAGGTCTTTCTTAGAGAAATAACTAGAACCCTAAAGTTGGTTGAATAAGTCATCAATCTTGAGGAGTGGATAGTTATTTTTGATTGTGACTTTGTTCAACTGACAATAATCAATGCATATTCTGAGAGAAATATCTTTCTTACGCACGAACAAGTTTGGAGTGCCCCATGGGGAGCACTGGGTCTGATGAATCCCTTATTTGAGAGATCTTTTAATTGTTCTATTAATTCCCTAAGCTTAGCTGGATCTATTATATAGGGAAAAATAGAGATAGGCTGAGAAAATTAAAGGAGATCTATTTCAAAGTCAATTTCCCTTTCGGGAGGAACTCCAGGGAGGTTTTCAGGGAATACATCGAGAAATTCCTTTACTACTGAAATTGACTTGAGATTTGGAGTCTCAGAACTAGAGTCTTTGAGTTACAGAAGATTGTAAACACACCTTATAGATATCATTTTTCTTGCCTTAGGATAAGAAACAATTGACCTCTAAGTACTAAAGTAATACCCCTCTAGTCAATGGCTTGTTCATTAGGAAACTGAAACTGAATGACTCTATTTCTTTAATCAACCGAGGCATAACATGAGTGGAGCTAACCCATGTCGAGAATGACATAAAAATTGGTCATCTCTAACTCTACAAGATCTACTGAGGTGATTTTCTTAGATACTGTAACTAGGCAATTTCTGTATACTTGTCTGGCTTTGATAGATTCACCCACTGGGGTAGACACTGAGAAAGGTTCTGCTAAAGTTTTGGTACTAACACTGAAATCTACTATTGTATAGGGAGTTGCAAAAGAATATAACGCCCTGGGGTGTAATAAAATATAAACATGAAGATGAAAAACCTGCAACATACCCATAACTATATCAGGAGAACTTTCCTGATCATGGCGGGTTCGAAGTGCATCTTATTTTAGTGTGGTCCCTTAGTTGCACTGGAGGTAGAACCCTACTGAGTCAGGCGACTTGCTAGAGTTGATGACAGATTGGATTATCCCTATTGGCATAGATCCTTTCCCCTTTGAGAAATTACTGGACACTTTCTGATCCTGTGGCTTGGATTGCCACATCCAAAACACACATCACTACCAGCCTTACACACACCCTGATAATTCGTACCACATTTTTCACAAAGTGAATTAGCGAGACCACTATTCATACTATCCTGGGACTTAAAGCCCAGTGCTCTATCCCGACTGTCTTTCTTGAACTTAGGTACTAGCTGAAGATAGCGTTGGGGCTGAAAACTTTTGACAAAACTAAAAGTGGTTACCACCTTCCGACCTTGGCTGAGAAAAGTTAAAAAGTACCTGTTCTGGCCCTCTTATTTTCCCTCTCTTTCTCCTTACATTTCTTTCGCTTAATATGTTGAGCATGAACCAAAAGCCTAGATAAGTCCATCTTCTTAACCAATATTGTAGTCCTACACTTCTTGACTATACTATCAACTACACCAGATACAAACTTACTCATTTTAGACCTATTATCAGCCACCATATTAGGAGCATATCTCATTAACTAAGTGAACTTAAGCACATAATTTTTCACACTCATATTGCCTTAATTTAAATTAATGAAATCCTACACCTTAACTTTCCTCAACTATAATAGAAAGAACCTATCTAAGAAAGTTATGGTTAACTCCTCCCACTCAATAGGCCTGCATAAACAGCACAATTCTTCTTCCACTGCTTAAACTGGGTGTTGGCTATATCCTGTAACTGATATGCAACCAAGTCTGCACTCTTAATTTAGGTGACACCTATGATATTAGCCACCTTCTGAACCATATCAAGAAATTCCTATGGATCCTTCTCAGACTTGGATCTTGAAAATGAAGGGGGATTCATCTGGGTGAATTCCTAAATCCTTGTTACAGTTTTATTTGCCCCTAGATTGGTTAGGGTAACAACTTCTTGGTTGTTCTGAGCCGCTACTAAATGATCTAAGGTAGTAAAAGTAGCTTTGAACTCTGCGTAAGAGACATGCTCATTCAGGGGATCTTCCTAAATAGGCAGAGCTGCGGGCTGGTCCCCTTCCCTTTTTCTGTTCTTTCTTCTAGGAGTCATGGTCTGTAAGCAAAATAAAGGATGATTCATAAAGATAGTTTAATTAGAGATCATGCTCAATTTTACGACATGAATACTAAAAGAAGGGAAACTTTTCCTAAAATATTTTGTAGCCACTTGTCCATAAGTGTGGTGTGCTTCATACGCATTAATAAAACTCTACTCAATACGTATTTAAGATATGATAGGGTACTATAAAACCTTAGGCTTGGATACTAAGTTTTATCATGACCTGAGGAGACCCTCTAGCTGCGACAATGGTGCTTATGATCACAAATGACCACAAGCTAACCCATGATCTAGTACCTGTTGTAAACACTGAATAAAATAGCAATAATACATGTGTGTGGAAGATAAACTATTGAATGCAATACTAATCTAAATATTGAAAATATGGTTTAACCACAAGTCTAAAACATCTGATGGACTACTAAAATCTAATTATCAATTTAAAATAACTGATAATATTGAAAGGACTGGTAAACTGAATAATCATCTAACTGACTATCTGATTATCTAAAAGCCTCTAACTGACTGAGGAGTTGATAGAACATGCCCCCAACTAACTCTAACTAATTGAAAAAAATAAAATCTAAAGTACTGAATGAGAGATAATATGTCCTTGATAAATGAGGACTCACCATAATGGCTGCTAGGTAACACTGACTGTCTAACTTTGATCGGGAAAATAAGCATCCAAACCTATGATATAAGACATCATAGTGCAAATAAGAGTATGCGGTTAGTACTTCGAATGTCTGGTAGATGAGATGAAGTCTGGCTGAAATGCATGGGGTACTATGCATATGAAATAACTGAGCATCAATGCATAAATACTGTACTATCTAAGAATACAAGACCAAGCATATACATATTTCAGAAATAATCTATAAACTTAAAGACTGAAATCTGTAAAATTGAATAACTGTGAATCTGTATGCTTTGGTCAAGCAACCCTGATCTGAATATATATTAAATACTGTACTAAGACTGTGGGAGGTATAATATAACTGACATGCCCCAATCTGAGCTAATTGGGGTCCAACCTATAACCCCAGTTGGAAGGGTGTCAGTATCGTGCCATAAGTACTGACAGTGGTTGTATGGATCCACTAATCTGATAGCCTGAAGGACTAGGGTGTAACACCCCGACGTCTTCTTAGCTAAATTCTGTTTATGGAAAGTCTAAGCATTAGATTTTAGAATGATATAAATTAATTTTCATGTGGAATTTTCTAGATTTCAACCTTTCATTATGTAGATGACTAAATTAGCTTTCCAACGATATAAGATTCATCCAAAATGGACCCTCGATGAAGAAGTTATGAATAATTTAAAGTTCTAGTCGTAAACATCATCATTTTGGTGTCTAGAGCATTGCGGAGAGGGTCAAATTGACAATCGTCAAATTACAGTGGGGCTCTACGATGGTGGAACATCATGGAGGCACTCAATTTTCCACTTGTCAAATTCCAGTGGACCACCGCGATGGTGGCGCGTTGTGGTGGCACCCAAAATCGTGTTTTTAAGTTCAAATTTCCAGTTCTGTTTAGGAGTCATTAAGGGTAATTTTGACTTTTCCCTAGCCTTTAAAACCATCTAAACAAAGGATTTAGGGATGTTTGAGCAACTTAACTCAACTTTTATAAAAATCATCAAGAATCCTCTCTAGAGCTTCAAACAAGAACTTCAAGAAACTCATAATTCAACCGTGGATTTTCAAAATCGATTCGAAATCCCCGGATCATAGGCTTCAAGAAACACCCATTGTTTTCCTATTTTGAGGTACGCGGGGTTTTTCTAAAAATCTCATGAGCATAGAAACCATGATTTTAAGAAAGGGGTTTTCAGATTTATGAATACATTCATATTTTAGAAATCTTAATGGTATTGTTTTGGTCTTTTGACCTTCCTCAAATTAATTTGAAATTATATATATACGTATGCATATGTTTTATGATTTATGAATGAATTGAGAGCATGACGCACATGAATCCCTCTCTTAGTATGATTTTCCCAATTTTCTTATGATATAGATTGTTTTGAATGTATCTTGAAAGCATTATATCAAATATCTTGATTAATGCTACAAATTGATTTATAGTTTTGAATTCGAAAGAGAGGGTTGTGCATATTGATAAATGTTGAAAATATTCATATAATGAAAGAGTGCATGATTTTGCCAAAAGCACATCACCACCATATGTTTGAACAATCTCAGCATAGTTTTGACTTGTGTTCTCGAAACATGAAATCTTTTATATTGTTTGCATGTTTAGGTGGTCTGAACTGTATTTTAATTAAATAATTATGCATGATGCATTATGGCTCAGAAATAGGACTTGCAAGTCTTGGTGTGACAACACCAATTCAAATTATGCCATGATAATTTAGAATAGATTTAATGCATGTTTGAAATCAGACTTTTTAGATGTTGAAACTAGAAACATGCATGATTTAGAACAGGATAAAATTGGGAATAGAGAGAGTTTAGGTGGTTCCCCAAAGAAGGCATGAGTATTAAACAACTCATCATCCAAAAATATGATTTGCCAATCCAAGTTTATTTATTACGCTGGCCTAGAGCCCTGTGGTGTATCAGATTCAGGATCTCCAACCCTTACGGCACACTTGGATTGGGGGCTTCCCCGCTGAGTCAATGGCGGATTCTATACCGCCCGTGGAATATCTGAATTGTAGGGGAGTGCCACCTAACTCAGAAGTAATATACAGATCAAAACTTGCATTGACAGGCAGGTTACATGTTTTGCAGAAATGCACCCATGTGTTTCGAAAGCCACTTGATGTATAATGTTTTGACAAAGTTAATTCCCAAACTATTTTATTTACATATAAGCTTTATTTTGGATTTCTTTGCCTACCAGTACATCTGTATTGACCCCCCATTCATCTCTCCAGGTTCTGAGGCTCAGTCTAGGGGTCCAGAAAGGCAGTAGATTCATCAAATAGAGTTGCAGTGATTAGTTGGTAAGCCTTCTTTATACCAGAAGGCCCGTCTTTCAGATTATGTCCCTTATTATTGTTTTGGTATACTGGGGGCCTTATTCCAATTTTCAGACAGTTTTTAGATTTTCCTGTAGTAGAGATTTTGCAGATTGAGTCAGACGTTATTAGATGTAGTTGATTTTCAATTTTCATACTTATGCTAAATTCAGAATTTACCATGTTTCCGTAGCAGATTATGTTTCCGCATCTTTTTTATTTATATGAATGTGTGCATTCTTACCAGATAGAGAGGGATGTTCCAGGCCCTCAGGGTTTGGGATATCCGTCACGGCCAGGCCCTAGTTCGGGTGTGACATAGGGAGTCAGTCCTAAACTGGCGGGTGACCCCTAAGAGAGTGTCAATCCTAAACTTGTGGGTGATATCTCATAATACTATGCTGACTACATTGTTCTAGAACTTAGGGATTGCTATGATAGACCCAGTCCTAACTGGTGGGTAATCCCTCATCCCTAGGTTCACTCGGTGCTAAATCCTACTCCTAAATGAACTGACACTGGTACAGAACTGAACTAATTTTAATGAATATTATTTATGATAATGCTTATTTTGATCATAATAACTGAGTAAATAGGAATATTCATGGTCTAACTATATCACACTTAAAAATCTAAAATCATATAAAAACACAAAGGCATCAGGTGTTCATAACCCACCAGCACTGAATGATCACTGAATGAAATAACAAGCTTAAAACTATAGTAAAGGATCATAGTTCAAAACCCATAAGCATAGACATTCCATCAAACATGTGGGGATCATGAATTTTAATATGGGAATGCTTTAAATAGGGGAAAACAACATGATTACATGACAGAAGTCATAAAGTTGCGGTTTTAATATGGAATTCACTTGAATAGAGGATGGAAAACTCAAACTCATAGCATGAGGAATTCAAAATCTTGCATGGAATCATTCATGGGCTGAATTGAATTAAAAAAAATACTATGAAAATATGAATTTAACCCATCTTAGGCAATATAAAATACCATGATAATATAAAATCCATTATTTAATTGAAAAGAGGGTTTTGGGGCTCCATGGGTGAAAGGAACCCATGAATGAACACCCCGTATACCTTAAACTATTTAATTGAAAGAGAAACACCAATCTTGATGCTTTCTTGAAGGTTATTGAATTTAGGTAACTTGAATTCTTGATTTCTTGGGGATAAAGAAATTGAATTTGTGTTCTTGGGGAAAGGGAATGATTTTCTTGGGAGGATAATTGGAGAAGGGAAAAATTATGCCCTAAATGATACCCAAGTCGTGTTATGAATGATTGAGTTGAGGAGGAAAAGACTTAATTACCCCTCAGTTATTTAAATTCAAAATTAGATGTAATAAACTTACCATAATGTGGTCTTATCACGGTAGTGCATTTTCTTCACCGTGATGCGATCTGCACGACAACGGGAATACATCGCGACGTGGGCTTATCTCAATAACCCATTTTTTTCTAATCTATGCATGATCCAAACCCCGTCCGAAAAATCTAAAACTTCTCCAAGACATGCTTATTACATCCCTGAACATGAATTAACTTAAAAGCCAATATCTCAGGGTCAGGAAGACCAAGTTAAAAAATCTCCAAGTTTAGAAGCCTTAAAAATGGCTAAGTCCTCAACACTTAATGAAACGTTTTTTTCCTTATGCCTCTTATGTAAGCAACTATAAGCTAAACTGAGCTAAGAATAGTATGGGGTATTACACTTACCAGATGGGGTCCACTAAAGTGGAGCCTTGTCAGCTTTAGTGGAGGTTGTTAAAGAGGCACTTGGTCCGCTAAGTAGGCTATTCTGCATATAGGTACCACTAAAGTGGCATTTGAATGCTTTAGCATTTAAGTGGCACTTAAGCAGTCATGTCTGGGTAGTATAACAAGATCTTTTCTCATTTTTCTCCTACTTTTGACGTTTTGAGCTTCGGGTTAAGAGATTTTTGGGCGAGTTCTTTAATTTTCAAGTTTTGGTGAGCTCCAAATCATTATTTTGATTATTTTACTCCAATTGTTGTCATTTAAAACTTATAATTTCGTGATTTCAAAAGTGAAATTTGGAGATTTTGGTTTAGAAGGTCTAAAATAGTATTTCTTCAATTTAAACCTCAATTTCAATTCGTTTTCACTTGGATTTTTTCTATGACTACTTTTAATCATGGGTAAAGTGTTTGTGAACAAAAATTCCAATTTTACCCCTACTTTTTGAAAACCCATCTCAATGATCTATTTTGATCTTGATTTGAAAATAGGCAATATGGATATCATTATCTCCTTTTTGATGTGTAGATTTTATATTTGTATATTTTAGTTGATTTCAGGGTCATTTAAAAGGGGAAATCTCTATGTGAAAGGCACTTTGGCTTGGATTTTAGCATCACGAGGTAGGTTATGAATTAACTTTCTTCAGACTGTATGGATAATTAATATCTCATATAAAAGCATGCTATGGGTATTAAAAAGAATCATGAAAATACTATCAATACCGTTGTTTGCCCGTGTGGGGTCATACATGTTATTATTGGTTGGTTGAGATAGTTTGCTATGTGTGGCCCTTTTGAGGATCTTTTATGATATTGTGGTCTTTGTATATACATATGGTTATTTTGCTCCTGGTGGAATTGCTTAAGTTGGGTCTTATGTGATATCAGTGATGTATTACTTTTATTTTTTGTGCTTATGGGACATGGCTTATATTGGATCATGGATAGTTGACCTATTGAGTGGATTTTTAGGTCATGCATGTGTATTTTCGTTGGGTTTGAGATCCTAATTCTATTTTGATTGTGAGCATTACATCCTCATATCATGCATACATTGATGAGACACTGGTACCAATGTGGAAGAACTATTTTTTTAGACAAAAATATGAAAGCTTTGAAAACACTTTAATGTAGTTCAGGGGCCGAAAAAGAGATACTAATATTGAGAATGGATTTGGTTATTGAGATTATATATAGGTTGTGAACCCTCCATGGGTCCTTCATTGGGAGTAGTGCTCGGTATATGTATATGAGGTTATGCGTTAACCTCAAACATATCTTATCATCATCATTATCATCCTTATTGCATTTCATACATTATGCACTTCTGTATTATTCTTTTGTATTTGATTTGATATCTATCTATTGTATTTTTCTTGTACTTATATTTGGTGTATATGATATATTAGAACTGTTAGTGGACACAGTGTGGGATACCATTTGGAATATTTTATGACTCTTGATGATATGTCTATAGTGTGTATTTACATACTTTATTTTTTACTTCGCTCGGTTGGCCTATTATACCTACTGAGTATAAGTGGATTGTACTCATCCTGGCCCCTTAGGTACAAATCCAGGTACGAGTGTAATGTGCAACAATTGAGTTTGGGTGGTGATTCAATACATTTGAGGTAGTGTCCACTCCATGCTTCTTGAGTTAACCTTCTACCTTATTCTATCTAGCTTATGTCTTGTTTTGTATTTAGAGACTGACTAATGTTGCTTTTTGGATTATCAGTTATATTTTCAGACATTAAGATGTATTTGGAATATTTTTACACTATGACATCAGATTTTGGGATAATTTATGATATTTATTATGATTTTAGACTTTTGCTATTATTATATATGTATGGTTAGACTTTGTTCTAGAAGTCTTACCTTGGGATTTTGTGTTGATTTTGTACTTCATATCAGTTTAGGTGAATGTATTGTTTATCAAGGCTCATTCATGATAAGTGCCATCATGACCCTTAGTTTTTAGGCCATGACAAATTGGTATCACTGCATCTAGGTTCATTGGTGTCTTTAGTGTAAGAACAATATGTCTAGTGGAGTCTTGTGGTTTAATACATAGATTTTCATATTTATCTTTGATAGGCTATGAGATATCTTTAGGAAATTTCCTTTTTTGGTTCCTTATAGTATGGGTTTTTCCATACCTTAATTTTAAACTTAATTTCACTCTTTTCTTCCCCGATGGTGAGTACTAGATCTAGTGAGACTAGGGATGCGGAGTTGACATGTATGGAGAGAGCCCAACCTAGGGGATGACGCAGGGGTCATGGATGGGCTCGAGGTATAGATTGGGCACAAGGATCTGCCCCTTCCAAAAGTAGTACTAGGGGGATCTCCCCTGAGCTTGAGGTTGCGCATACTTGAGATATAGGCCCTACTCAGGTTTTCCAGAGTTCTTCTACCCTAGTCTTGGAGGGTCTACTTATTCATTTGCTAATTCATTTGGAGGGTGTTCCATTGAGTGCACCTGGTATTTCTTTATCTCTGAATATTATACCTCTATCTGTGCTAGAGTCTGCTTATGGTGTTTCTCTAGTTTTGAGTGTGGTTCCTTCATTGGTACCATTATTTGCTTATGGTATTTTCCAGGCTCCAAGTATTATTCCTTCTTTTGTGATAGTGTTTGGGCATAGTATTTTTAGTCTAAGGGTTCAACCTTCATCTGTATTTCCACCTCAGGTAGGATCATAGCCTACTAGATTCACTATGCCTTCTATTGCTTCAGTCCTGTTATGTCTTCTAAGGATTAGAAGAGGCTTGAGAGGTTTACTCACTCGATTCTGCACAAGTTTAGTGGTGCAGTGGACGAGGATGCCTACGAGATTTTTCATTGATTTTTGAGAGAAGTTGTATAACCTTGGATTGCTTGAGTTTTATAGAGTTGCTTACACTACCTACCAGCTGAAGGATATATCCAAATATTAGTGGAGGTCACTTGTTAGTTGTAGAACTCTTGGTTTGTCAGAGATGAATTAGTATTAGTTTATCGAGGCCATTTTGGATAGGTTCATACCTTTTGAGTTGAGGGATTAGATGAGAGATTAGTTTGATAACCTAGAGTAAGGCTCTATGATTGTTGTCGAGTATGAGGTATGCTTTCATGCCTTGTCAAGATATCCTATTGCATGTATTTCCATCGAGTCTGAGAAGATTCAAAAGTTTGTAAAGGGATTGGATGTTTCACTTTAGTTAGTAGTTGCCTAGATGGTAGTGTCAAAAATATCATTTCAGAGTATAGTGGATTATTTTTAGATGACCGAGTCTATTCTTTGAGTATCTCAAGAAGGCACTAAGAGGATGCATTATCAGGAGAGTTTATTAGTCATGCTCCTCGAGGTAGAGATTCTAGAGGTTTTTATGGGTATCATAGTAGGCCAATGCAGGTAGCTTTATAGGATTTAGGTAGTTGGTATTCTAGTTTAGCATTTTCATGTGGTTGGGTGTTGATCTAGGATGGATGCTCTAGCTCAACCATTCCTCTCTCTATTAAGTTGGGCCACAGATTTTGCTATATGTGTGATGATTTTGGCCATTTGGCCAAGGATTCTCTCATCATGTTTTTAGACCTACTACTTTATTGATAGTAAGAGGCGAGCCTTAAAGAGTAGAGGTTTTATTAGAGGTGTGCAAGACAGAGGTAGTGGTGCACGTTGTGGTGGTTGTAAGGTTACTCAGTTTATGGTGGATGTAGATAGTGGTATGCTATACCTACCAGGCCTAAGGCAGAGGCTTCTAACAGTATTATCATAAGTATCATCCCTCTTTGTTTCAGATTTGTATCAATGTTATTTGATTTGGGATTAACTTTCTCCTATATATCTACATATTTTTCTTCAGGTTTTGATTATATTAGTGAGCCTCTTGCCATGCATATCCATGTATCAACCTGTAGGAGACTCTTTAGTTGTGGATCGGGTGCACCGATCTTGTGTTGTGACTTTTGCGAGCCATGAGACTTGGATAGATCTGATTATACTAGATATGGTAGATTTTTATGTCATCTAAGGTATGGATTAGTTAGCTTCTTATCATGCAATTCTAGATTGTTATGCTAAGACTGTAACTTTAGCTTTGTCGTGTGTGCTAAAGATTGATTGGAAGGGTGCATTCCATTTGGGTCCCAAGAGAGTTATATCCTTTCTGCGTACTGGTCACTTGGTTAAGAGGGGATGTTTGTTGTATTTGTCCCATATTCAGGATACTAGTGCTGATTCACCACTTCTGTTGGATTCTATTTGTATTGTCCATGAGTTCATGGATGTCTTTCGTATGAATTTGCCTGATATGCCTTTGGATCATGATATTGACTTTGTTATTGATGTTGAGAAGGACACCAAGCTTATCTCTATCCTCCTTATAGGATTACCCTAGTAGAGTTAAAGGAATTAAAGTGTTAGTTACAGCAGTTATTGGATAAAGGATTTATCCATCCTAGTGTATTACCTTGGGGTGCGCCTACCTTGCTTGTGAAGAAAAATGGGTGTATACATATGCGTACTGATTATCGATAGTTGCACAAGGTTATAGTTAAGAATAAGTATGCTCTTACCCATATTGATGACTTACTTGATCAGCTTCAGGGGTTTTTTGGTGTTTTCAAAGATTAATTTGAGGTTTGGTATTACCAGTTGAGGATTGGAACTTCAAATATTCCAAAGACAACTTTTGGACTCGGTACTGTCATTATGAGTTCTTGGTCATGTCCTTTGGGTTGACTAATTCCATAACTACATTTATGGAATTGATGAATAGGGTATTTTAACTGTGTCTCAACTCTTTTGTCATTGTATTTATAGATGATATCGCGGTGTACTCCAAGACTGAGGCCGATCATAAGGAGCATTTGTAGATTGTGCTTCAGAAATTAAGGGAGGAGAAGTTGTATGTTAAGTTCTCCAAGTGTGAGTTTTAGTTGGAGTCTTTTTCTTTCTTAAGACATATTGTTAATAGGAAAGGTATCATCATCGATCCGGCTAAGGTTGCAACGATTTGTGATTGGGCTAGGCCTACTTATCCTATCGAGATTTAGAGTTTTGTTGGTATAGTAGGCTACTATTGGTGCTTTGTTAAGGGGGTTTCATCTATTGCGGCTCCATTAAGTAAGTTGATTCAGAAGAAAATCTCCTTTCAATGGTCTAAAGTTTGTGATGTGAGCTTTCAAAAGGTAAAGATTTTATTGACATCAAATCCTATCTTTACTTTACCCAAGAAGGGCATTGGCTTTACCTTTTTTGTGATGCATATGGTGTTGGGATTGGTTCCATGTTGATGCAGGAGGGTAATATGATTGCATATGATTCTCATCAGTTGAAGCCCAATGAGAATAATTACCCTACCCATGATTTGGAGTTGTGTACGGTTGCTTTTGCCTTGAAGTTGTGGAGGCACTATTGTATAGAGTCCATTGTAGGATCTTCTCAGATCACTGTAGCCTTTAGTATTTCTTCACTCAGAAATTTCTTAATATGAGGTAGTGCCATTGGCTTGATTAGCTTAAGGATAATGACCTTACTATTCTCTATCATCTTGGCAAGGCTAATTGGTTATAGATTCCTTTAGACAAAAGTCGACTAGTATGGATAGCTTAGAGTATTTTTTGACCCAGGAGAGGCCTTTGGCCTTAGAGGTTCAATCTTTGGCTAATCAGATTGTTAGGCTTGATATTTCAATGCCTGGAGTATTTTTGCATTTGTGGAGGCTAGATCTTCTTTGATGGAGTAGATTTGGGATCATCAGTTGATGATATTGGTTTTAGAGTGACTCAGGATAGAGCGTTAAGTGGTCAGGTCAAAAAAACCTCACTTAACTCTGATGGTGTTTTAAGCATTGGGGATGAGTTTGTGTACCAAGAGTGGGTGATTAGGTGAGATTGATTTTGGAGAAGGCTCATTATTGTAAGTATTCCATTCATCCGGGGGTGACTAAGATGTATTTTTATTTGAAACTACTCTACTGATAGGGTGGTATGAGGAAGGATTTCACAGTCTTTGTAGCTCATTACCAGTGTTGCCACTAGGTAAAGGCTAAGCATTTGAGGCTCGGTGGTTTGCTTCAGAGCTTACCTATTCCCGAGTGGAAATGGGAACGAATCACTATAGACTTGTTTGCTTGGTTACATCGTACTTCTTGTGGTTCTAATAGTGCTTGGGTCATCATGGATCGATTGACCAAGTCTGCTCATTTCATCCCTATTTTGGTTTCTTTTAGTACTGAGAGATTGGACTGTGTCTATGTTTGTGAGATAGTTCATCTCCATGGTGTACTTGTGTCTATTATCTCATATAGGGGTTGAGTATTCACTTCTCACTTTAGGAAGGCATTTTAGGAGAAGTTGGTACCCAGGTTGATCTCAGCACAACTTTTCATTCCCTGATCAATGGTCAGTCGGAGAAAACTATTAAGGTTTTTGAGGATGTGTGTCACGACCCGAACTAGGGCCTAGCCATGATGGGTATCTCAAGTCCACTGAGGACCAGATACCACCCCTATTGCCTAGTCAAAAGAATGTAACCTAGCAGTGGTTGAAATCCAAACATATAACAAGATAGGACATAAAAGCTCAAAAGAATCTAAGATAAGTTAATATCCGACAACCGATGTCGATAACCAACATCAATACCAATACCCATGTCCACAGTTATATCCACAAAGTTTCTAACAAAACCAAAAACCAATCTAAGTTGGGACATGCCCTCGACTCTGACAATGACAATGAAAATTAAATAAAAATGTTAATGTGAAGTCTTCAACTCTAATCTACGGAGGGAAAATGATGAAATGACCAAGTCTTCGAGAGTTTGGAAGCTAATCACTTCACCAAAACCGACCGACAAACTGAGTTGATCCACCTAACACTGCACAGGAAAAAAAAGTATCCTCGGTGTCTGCATTGCATGGGATACAACATCCAGAGACGGTTAGTGGGTTGAGAACTAGCATATAACTCGGGGATAGGGGATAAAATAATGCCAAATCAAATTCAATACAAAAGAATGTGAGCATCATCATATACATACATAAATGATATGTCATGATAGGGAACAAGGTTTACCATAAAGTAAAACTTTATCCTATACTATGTAGCTCAACCATCATAAACCACAGAGTATATGGGTTCAGCTCCCCCTGCTGAAAGGGCCCCAATGCATTTTAGCTGCACGAACCGGAGGTATCAAGGAATACTAAGAAATTCCCCAACACCATGTTAATCCAAGATACAAATATATCAAAAGTGTGAACCATGCACATAGGTCATCAAGACCAAACCTCATGTCGGCAAACATGAGTTTCCAGTATAAGTCATCTAAGACCCACATCATCATGACATCACTACATAAACCCCATTAATCCTAATTTAAAGAAAGTTTCATATAACCATTTATTAACCAAAGAACCAACCATTAAGGCATACCTACGGTATTGTCATACCCATACACTTGGAAACTTATCTCTCTTCCATAACAATTGCATTAACTTGGGGGAATACCTCGACCCCTTTTTGTTTATAAACTCAAATTGGGGGAATGCCTCAACCCATATCAAATCAAAACCTAGCCAAAAAGGCCTTCAAAATCCATGTTCATTGTTTAACTATTTATGAAATGTAATAACATAGGTAGGTAAGTCAAACCAAGTGACAATTCCACAATTCAAAACCATTTAACAAGTGGGTTGAGGGAAGACAATTATTCAAAAACAATTCTGAGTTCAAAACATCAATTTGGGGGAAATACCATGACCCCCATTCTAATTCCCACACCTATGCATCCCATTAGTTCAAAACAACAATTTCAAGGCATGAATAATTCATAAAACTCATGGGAAAACAATTCAAGGACCAACCCTTCAAAAATCCTCAACCATATCAAAACCCACACTCTAAACCAAATAATTAAACCATGTAAAACACATACTTTTCATAAATAAGAGTTGGGAATGGGTAACATGCTTGAAATACCAAGATTTATGGAGAGAAATCATCCCTTGAGCCCTTAGATGATCAACTTCTTGGAAATCCTAAGTATCTTGACCTTGGAGAGTTTAGAGAGTTTTAGAGTGTTTTTTGATTATGTTACGAATGAGAAATAACCCCCTTGAATGCTTAATAGTCGTGGGGTCTAAGTAAAGGAAAAGTAGAATTAACCAAAATTCCCTTAATGAAAAGACTAAAAATTGACACCCAGTCACTACGAGTGACCTAATGACTCGTAGGGTCACTTTACGACTTATAAGGTCCCACTCGTAGTCTAGACAGTGTCCATGATCACCAACAATGACTTGGCTACGAGTCATACCATACGACTCATACTCAGTTATTACAACTCACATGGTCTACTCATTGTCAAAGTAGAAACAATTGGGCACCACATTGGTTAGGATATAGAAGACACCATATGACTCATTTTGAGTCCTTACATCCCATGGTAGTAATCATAGAAGAAACTCCATGCCAACACATAAGATAGGATATGATTGGGTCCTTAAGACCTGTAAAGACTCCCTACGACTCGTATGGAGAGTCATAGTCTGGGCAGTGAGGATAAAATTTCAAAAATCTTCTAGGGACAAAAATTTTGGGGTGCAACATTCTCCCCCCTTGGGATCATTCATCCCCGAATGATAAGACAAGGTATGCCTTAGCACGATTTAGCACAGAAACACACCCACTCTTACCTTTAAGAAAGACAGAAAAAAAGATATCAAGGAAATCGTAATTTTCTTTTAACAAAGTCAGAAAACAAAGATGTTTAGGAATGCACATACCTCAAGCACAATTATCTGGAGTGGGAAACAAGAATGGGTACTTGAACTTTATTTGTTCTTCGGCTTCCCAAGTAGCTTCTTCATGCTTCTGGTTTCTCCATGGAACCTTTACTGAAGCCACATCCTTCACTCGTAACTAGTGGACCTTCCTATAAAAAATATCCACCAGGACTTCCTCATAAGATAAGGAATCCTAAAAACCAATACTCTCTAAAGGAACAACTAAGGAAGGATCACCCACGCACTTCTTCAACATCGACACGTGGAAGATTGGATGAATGCAACCAAAAATCAAAGGCAATTCCAACTCATAAGCCACATTTACCATTCACCTTAAAATATAATATGGACCAACATTACAGGGACTGAGATTCCCTTTCTTTCCAAACCACATCACTCCATTCACGGGAGACACCTTCAAGAGCACCAAATCATTTATATTAAACTCTAAGTTTCTTCTCCTTACATCTGTATAGGACTTTTGGTGACTTTGGGTGGTTATAAGTTTATCCTAAATCTCCTTCACCCTCTCCATAGCTTGGTGACCCAAGTCAGGACCATACAACATAGCCTCACCGACCTTAAACAACCTAATACGAGAATGACATCTCCTAACATACAAAGCCTCAAACGGAGCCATCCCAATACTAGAGTGATAGCTATTATTATAAGAAAATTCTATAAGAGGCAAATGGTCAACCAAACTACCACCAAAATCTGCACAAGACCTTATCATATCTTCCAAGTTCTAAATTGTCCTTTCTCCCTGTCCATCCGTCTTAGGGTGGAAAGTAGTGCTAAGTTTCACCTTAGTTCCGAAGCCTTTCTAAAAGGAATGCCAAAAGTGATATGAAAACTGAGTACCTCGATCAGATATGATGGAAACAGGAGCACAATCCAACTTCATGATCACCTCAATAAATAGCTTAACATAATCCTTCACCAAATAATTAGTCTTTACTGGAAAGAAGTGAGTAGACTTAGTCATCCTATCCATGATGAACCAAATGGAATAAAACTGATGGCAATACCATAGAATACTAGTAGTGAAACACATATTAATCATTTCCCATTTCTACACAGGCAACTCAATCTCTTAAGACAACCCACTAGGCCTCAAGAGCTCAACTTTCACTTGTTGACATACTATGCACTTAGCTGTAATATTGGCCAAATCCCTTTTCATGTTATTCCACCAACAGATTTCTTTCAAGTTATGGTATATCTTCATCGCACCAAGATGAATAGTATATCTTGACTAGTGAGCCTCAACCAAGATTCTCTTTCACAGTCTATCAATATCAGGAACACATAATCTACCTTGGTACCTCAAGATACCATCATCGCCACTCTCTAAAGCCATCACCTTATAGTGACCCACATTCTTCCTGATCTGCATCAAGATAGGATCTAGAACTTATTTCTCTTTCACCTCAGTACCAAGAGATGACTTCACTACCTCTTTCCTAACCACACCTCCATCATCAGAGTCCAACAAATGAAATCCAAGATTAGCTAAATAGTGAATATCCGTCACGAAACCTTATTTCTTCTCTTCAACGTAATATAAGATCCCTATGGACAACCTGCTAAAAGCATGAGCAACCACTTTAGCTTTACCTGGATGATAATAAAGACTTATGTCATAGTCCTTCAGCAACTTAAGTCTTCTTCTTTTCTTGAGATTTAATTCTTTCTGGGTAAGCACATACTGAAAACTCTTATGGTCTGAGAAGATGTCCATATGAACTCCATACAAATACTGACACCATATATTCAAACCAAACACCACAACCAACAATTCCAAGTCATGAGTTAGATAATTCTTCTCATGCACCTTCAACTATCTAGAAGCATATGCAACCATCTTTCCATGCTGCATCAATACACAACCCAGTCCTATATGGGATGCATCACAATAAATAACAAAGCTATCTGTACCCTCGAGTACAGTAAAAAATAGAGCCAAAGTCAACTTATCCTTCAACTTCTCAGAACTACCCTTACAAGAATCAGACCATATAATCTTTACCTTTTTCTGAGTCAACCTAGTCAATAGGGCTGTAATGGAAGAGAAAGTTTCCAGAAACCTTTTATAATATCTGGCTAAACCCAATAAGCTCCAAAAATTAGTTGGTGTCATGGGTCTAGGCCACTTCTTAACCACCACATCTTTTTGTGGATCCACTATGATCCCTTCACTAGAAACAACATGACCCAGATAAGTCATAATATTCAACAAAAACTCACACTTCAAGAACTTTACATTCAATCGTTGATCTTTCAATGTTTGAAACATAACACAAAGATGATCGGTATGATCCACTTCACTCTTTGAGTACACCAAAATATCATCAATAAATACAATGAAAAACAAATCCAAAAACTGACAGAAACCTGGTTCATAATATCCATGAATGCCCTCGAGGAATTAGTCTAACTAAAAGACATCACCAAGAAATTAAAATGACCATACCGAGTTTGAAAAGCAGTCTTAGGGATATCTACCTCCCTAATCTTCAACTGATGATAACCTGGCCAAAGATCAATCTTAAGAAAGTACTTAGCTTCTTAAAGTTTGATCAAATAGGTCATCAATCCTAGGAAGAGGATACTTATTCTTCACAGTCACCTTATTCAACTAGTAGTAATCTATATACATCCTAAGAGACCCATCCTTCTTACGCATGAAGAGCACCAGAGCACCCCATAGGGAAACACTAAGGTGGATAAAACCTTTATCAAGAAGATCTTTCAACTGCTCTTTGAGTTTTCTCAACTTAGCCGGAGCCATTCTATATAGAGAGATAGAGATAGGACAGGTGTCCAGTTTGAGATCAATGCCAAAATCTATTTCCCTGTCGGGAGGAACACCATAAAGATCATCGAGAAACACTTTAGGAAACTCATTAACCATGAAAATGGATAGTAGTGCAGGGCTCTCCGAGTTAAAATCTCTAATCTAAACCAAATGATAATGATACCCCTTGGAAATCAATTTCTGGGCTCTAAGATACGAAATGAACCTTCTCTTAGGCACCAGAGAATTACCTTCCTTGTCAATCACGGACTCATTTGGGAATTAGAAACTGACCATTCAGATTTGATAATTAAAAGAGGCATAACATAAGTGCGACTAATCCACCCCTAAGATCACATCAAAGTTTAACATATGCAACTAAATTAGATCCACCAAAGACTCTCTGCCATAGACTGATACCACACAAAGCCTATTGAACCTTCTAGACATAATGGACTCACCCACCGGGGTAGACACAAAAAAAGGATTAGGAATACACTCAGGACTAAAAGGACCAAAACCAAAAATGTAGGTCACATAAGAAAGGGTAGATCCATCAAGCAGGCACTATTATTATGGAAGAAGAGTTTTAGCATACCAGTAACAACATCAGGAGATGCCTTAGAATCCTGATCAGTAGCAAGAGCATATAGATGATTTCGACCAATTCTAGAGCCAGAAGTAGCACCTTTTGGTGCAAGATATGAAGAAGCAGCAATTAGGACCTTATAATCCCAATAGCAACATCGCCTTAAGGATAGTTACTTTAAATATTGTCAGGCTAGCCATATCTGAAACACTTATTCCTTTCTTCATCACAAAAGCCATGGTGCAACTATTCATAAAATCTGCAAAGAGAATAGGATGGAGCTGACTGGCCCTTATTGGCCTAAGATTAGGCACCTTGTGTCTTAAATCCACTATTGCTCTGGAAACAACGATCACTGGAACTTAGCATATAGAGAACTAGTTGTAGAATAGGAATAAGAATTGCCTCACTTCTTGTTAGACCATTTCCCACCATCTCTAACACTCTGTTACTGACCTCCACCCTGATCTGAATACCAAAACTTATTATTTTGTCTTTTACTCATCTATACTTTCTTGTTTTTCCTCTTTCACTAGTTGCATAAACACCACAAGCCTAGAGATATCTATGTCACTATTCAGCAAGGTAGCCTTAAACTCCAATACCAAGTCTCGAGACAAGCCTGAAGCAAACTTCCTCATCTTATCTCTCATGCTTGACACTAGCTCAAAAGTATAATAGTACAATTAATGAAACTTCAAGGTATATTTCTTTACTATCGTCTTGCCTTTCTTAAAATTCATAAATTCCTCATCCTTCGTATCCCTTAACTCTTAATAAAAGAAGAAATCAATAAAAGCACCAGAGAAATCCTTCCATAAATCCCACTCTGTATTATTTCCCCTAGATTGGTCCCACTTCTTATACCACTGATACACCATATCCTTCTGATGGTATGCAGTGAATTACACACCCTCAGAGTCAGAAGCATGCATTATATAAAAAATCTTCAGAAGCATGCATCACATAAAAAATCTTCTCCATCTTATCTTTGAAACCTTGAGGATATTTCTCAACCTTTAAACCAGTAAAGATTTGAGGGTTCATCCTCATAAATTGGACAACCTTGGTGGCCTCATATGAACTTACAACCATAATAAGACTTGATTGACATAACTGAGATGTCACCAACTGGGATAACAGATGAATGGAAGGATAAAACTCAACATTAGTAATATTTTCTAGAGGTAGGTGAGTCGGGATACCACCAATGGGAGAAAGATTTGTGGGGACCGATGGAACCCCCTAGGGAAATCAGAAGAAGTGACCCTAGACTAGGTCTGAACGCCTTGAGTAGGACGGAATCCATTAACATTATCCTCATATAGTACAGAAGGGTTTCACATATATCAATCTTCTTGGAGGCATGATCTGAAAAGTGAACAAATGAGAATTAGAGGAGATTTCAACACCATAGACTCTACAACCAAAAAGTAGATCATAAGAAAGGGAAATATTCCTAAATGCCTCAAAGCCTCTCTCTTATAAGTGTGGTTCTTTACACACTCATAAAAGAGACTCTACTTGACATAACTTTGTGGACACCTAATGACACAAAACCTAGGCTCAATTACCAATTTTTTCATAGACGAGTGGTGAATTTACCACTTATTTAGACTCAAAATTTGTGCATATTACCATGATTTAAATATATAAATGAGACATATGTATGATTAAATGCACAAATATTCATATTTTGTAGGCATATAGGTTATGTGATGGAAAGACATGGACTTGAGCTAAAAAGGATCAAAAAAAGAAAATAAGTACAGCTGGAAGACCTAGAGCAAAAACAAGCCTCAGTTATCACGATCGTAATCAGAGGTCCACGATCACAGCTAGTCATGATAGGTCAATATACTACAATCGTGAGTTCTAATCACGGTAGTAGTAGCCGCGATCATAGACAAATGTCAACTATTACAGCGATCAGGATTATGCCCAGGGGCAGATTTATAAATGCACACAACTGAATCCCAAATTCATTTAAGAGGCTCAAACACTATCCTATAGAGGAGATCCGACTTTTGTGGAATTTCTTACACCATCTAGTTTCCAACTTTGAAGAGACAACTATTGAACTAATTCTTAGGTGAAGAATACATTAGAGTAGATTTCAAGTGAGGATTGGTAATTTCCATTGAAGATTTGTTGAATCCTAAATCTTGCAATTTGCATTCTCTTTATCTTTCAAAAAATTAAATTGATAGAGAGCTTTTGGTATCTCTTGCTTATTAATCATATGTGTAGCTAGTTCTTCCTCTTGGGATTATGTTAGAATAGGTTGCAATTGTGTGTGGGTTGTGATTCATTTGTGTATATTCTAGTTTGTTAGTGATGGGTTCTACTATTGATTGATTAACTTAGTTGGGATTTTTGGGTGAAAGCCCCAAATACCCATATAGGTTAGTGGGTGAAAATCCCAACCTCTTGAAAGCTTAAACCATCCTTGAAAGAGGGGCTTGGGTGAACTTTTGGAACTCATATCACCTTGAAAGAGGGATATAGGATCCAAGACAATAGTAGCCAATTTAAGGGCATAGTTTGCTTATTTTCACAATCTTATACATAAGGGTGATTGTAAGGTTGACTATACCTTGGGCATCATCCTAGAAATATGGATACCTAATTGAGGTGTTGGGTAGCTTCAATTGACACACTTGTTAGGTACTCAAAAAGGTTAATGAGTGACTTCTTTGGGACTTTGTTGACAAACTAGCCTTAAGGACTTTTAACCGAGCCTACCACATCATTAACAATTAGAATTTGCACCGAATCATCATGCTCCCAACATAATTTTCCCTTAGGAAAGCAATATCCCAAGATACACTTCTAATTGATTACACTCTAATTATTCATAGCCCTGAATTAGTCCTTTAGAAGTCCAAAAATAATATATCCATAAAACACTTAACCCCCCCCCCCCCCATAAATACTTGTACCATAGGTTTGAACTTAATAAGCAACTTTAATTTTAAGCTCGTTCAATCGCCACTAATATTTTCCTTATGGATTTGACCCCAACTCAAAGTTGGGTAATTATAGTGACAACGACCGCCTTGCACTTTAATTGACGTGTAAGTTGAGCATTATAAAAAATGGCGCCGTTTCCAGGGAACAATTTGGTGTATTGAGTTAGTTTGGAATTTTAGCCTACTTTTTTGGATTCAAATATGTAAATATTTGTTTATGATTTTCTTTTTTTTCTTGTGTTAGGTAGATTTTTATTTTTGTTTACTTATCACTATGACATTTTGGGACAAATATAATTTTGGTAGGTGGAAATCCTATCTTGATGATCCATGTTCATATTGTGATGGACCCTACTTTCAGCAATAATGTAGATATGGTCCACGAAGAGAGATAGAGGCATCATCTCGACCCTACTAGGAGTATAATTATTCTTTATCTGGTGGTCGAGATAGGCATTAGAGTGATTGTCCAAATTCTCCCTCCCTCTATTATGCTGACCCAAATACTAGTTATTCTTATAAGTTTGATAGGTACCATAATAAAATAAAGGAAGAACAATATACCGAGTATAATAGTTTTGAAGCAATACTTCAAACTCTTTTGGATCAGGAAACTACATTGGAGGAGGACATGTGTGACTTACATCAATCCAATGAAGTATTTTCAAGGGAGATTATCAAGATAGAGAAAATAGGCAAGGAAACAAACCCTCCAAATACCATTCCCTTGCCAACTTTTCAACATAAGTAGGATTAAGAAGAAAGACCAAGCTATGTGGTAAATAATGAGCTTGGTAGCGAAGTATCCTCGGTGATTTCCTAACCAACCAAACCTAATATAGTTGAAGATGCCAAAATTGAGGAAATGGTGCTAGAGACAATAAAAGAACTCAAGCTAATTTCTTGTGAAGACTCTAGTCCAATTAGAGGTAAGGATGATAATAGGGATGCGATTTTGGAATTAAGGGATAGACCTCATTCCAACCATTTTTCAATATTGTGCCTAGTGTATGTGATAAGAGTCTACCTACCCAAGAAAATGATGGATTTTATGGAAAAGAAACACTATCCCTATATTTTAGAGTTTGACATTCCAAAAAGGCACATGAATACCCCATATTTGAAGGCCAAGGAACTCAACTTCCAATGTTAATCTAGTGGCCTATTGATGTTCCCACTATTACCCAAGGAGCTAAATCAGAAATTTTATGTTAAATTGGGTAAAAGTTTCAAGTATTCAAAGTGGCGAGATAGATGATTATGATTGTGCAAAGAATGTTTTAATTGGGTTTAAAAACGGGATGTGTAACTGGGCCATAAAAGTGGTGGTCCTGATAGTCCAAGACTAGAAACTATGCTAGCTGGTCCTAGTATCTAAATGATCGGGAGGTTCAAGTCCATAAATAAATATATAAATGCAAGGTTTGAGACCCCCATATTGTATACATTGGGGCTTAAGTCAACTTGACTATGTCGGGAGGTTCGAGTCCCCCATAAAGGTATATATGGATATGGATATTCTTTGGTACGTGCAACTATATGCACTGGGGCCCTTCCAATAAGGGAAGAGTTAGTCCCATATAGCCCGCGGGTGCCTTGTTTTATAACAATTATTCTACATAACCCAGGTTAAGGTTTTCAAAATTTATGCTAAGCCTTACTCCCTACCCTAGAATATGGTATATTATATGTATAAATATTTCATATGATATTATACGTTGAATGTCATATTGGTTTTGAACTGTTATTATGTCACTATTTTATTCCTCTATCCCTGAGTTACATGTTAGTGCTCCAACTGCTAATAGTCTTCAGATGTTGTATCCCCACATGATGCAAAAATGAGTTATACTTCTATATCTCTTACTCAGTGACTTGGATTCGGGTTTAGCAGTGAGTCATATTAAAGTTTTAATCTTCTATCCTTTGAAAGACTCCAGTTCATATTATGGTTTCTTTTTTATGTTTTGACTATCTTTTGGATATTGGTTTTAGCTATTTTTGGGGGCGTGTCCTGATATTTTATTATGAACTTGGGTAGTTTGATTGATTGTCTTGATGAGGGGTGGTTATCTGGTTATCGATGGTTGGTATAGATATATCATGAATTATCATTAGTTTTATTATGTGCTATCTTGTTATAAGTTTGAAATTCATCCCACAATTAAGGATGTTGTGTTAGATTGGTTAGGTAAAGGGGGTGAGCTCTGGTCCACGTGGGACTTGAGATACCTATCACAGCCAAGCCCTAGTTTGGGTCATGACAAAAATGGTATTAGGGACAAGGTTCATGTTCAATTGGGTGTCCACAAAGCCATGTAAATTAGAGTCTCTTTTATGAGTGTGTAGCGCACCATACTAATAAGAGAGAGGCTATGAGACATTTAGGAATACTTCTTTTTCTTGTTGTCTTATTTTTGGGCTATAGTATTTAAGGTCTTGGATCCTTCTGATTTCTGTTTGTTCATTTTTCAGATCATGCCTCCAAGAAGATCTTATGTCCATGGAACTTCTTTTGTACCATGTGAGGACAATGTAGACGGAGGTAGTCCAACTTCTGGGTTATAGACCCAGTCAAGGGTTCCTTCATCAGACTGTCCTCGTAGAGTCCCACCTGTCCCTACTGATTCTACTACTAAGGGAGACACTCATACTCAGTCACCTCAAGGGGAGGTTACTAATGCTGAGTTCCATCACTCCATTAACCTATTAACCCAGTTGGTGACATCTTAGTCACAATAGTTGGGTTCTTCAGGTGCTGCTATAGGTTCGTTGGAGGCCCCTTGGGTTGGCCAATTTATAAGGTTACATCATTCTATGTTTATTGGTACTAAGGTTGAGGCAGGTCTTTAAAGTTTTATTAATGAGATGGAGAAGATCTTTTGGGTTATACATGCTTCGGAGGTTGGAGGTGTAGAGTTTTCTTCCTACCAACTGAATGATTTGGCATATGAGTGGTACAAAGAGTGGGAATAGTTGAGAGGTGAAGGTGTTGGTTAAGCCTTGTGGGATGATTTCTTTAGTGCATTTCTGGATTGTTTCTTTCCTTGGGAGGTGAGGGAGGTGAACGCGTAGGAATTTGTTAACTTGAAATAAGAAAGAATGATAGTTAAGGAGTATTCCTTGAAATTTCATTTGTTGTCTAGGAATGTTCTTGAGTCTGTGTCTATCATGATGGCTAGAAGGTGTCAGTTTGCTTTTGGATTATCTCGTGAGTTGATCCTTAAGAGTAAGGCTGCCTAATTGAACAAGGACATAGATATCTCCAGATTACTTAGGTATATTAAACAAGTCGAACCAGAGAAAAAGAAGCAAGATGAGATAGGTGAGAAGCAGAGTAAAAAATTTTAGTTTTTGGAATAGGGTGGGGGCCAACATTAGAGTAGAAAATAGTCTAAGAAGAAGAGCTGGAGGAGTCCTAACTCTTATTTGACGGCTACAACTCCTTACCCAAAGTCATCTGGTGATTGATATTTTTAGGGTGGTGATGCTTCTAGGGCATAGGGTGCCCAATCTTAGGCCATTTAGGGCGTAATCAGCACCATCCTTCCCACCTTATAGATTTTGTGGTCAGCGCCACTGTGGTCAGTGCGAGAATGAAAGGAATGAATATTTTATATGTGGTCAGATCAGACATATGCAGTGGGTTTGTCCCTCTATATTTTCTTCTAGGGAAAACAAGGTTCATGTTACCTCTTCATCTGTACCTAAGGCTGCCACTTCTGGATCCAGCACTTGTCGAAACTACCTTTATGCCCTTATTACTCGGCAAGAGTCCAAGATATCTTCGAATGTTATTACTAGTATATTGAATATCTTTTCCCATTATTTGTACTGTTTACTTGATCTAGGGTCCACTCTCTTTTATGTGACCCCATTTATGTCTGTGCATTTTGGTTTAATTCTTGAGTGTATATCGGACCCTTTATCTATTTCTACCCTGGTAGGTGGGTGACTCTGTGGTTACTATAAGAGTCTATAGGGGTTGTGTGGTATCTATTGGTAATAGAGAAACTCTGGCAGACTTAATAAAATTAGACATGGTTGACTTTGATTTTATTTTGGGGATAGACTAGTTGCACTTGTGCTATGCTTCTCTAGATTGTCGACCTATAAGGTCATATTCAAATACCCTAATGAGCCAATCGTTTAATGGAGGGAAAGTTTTCTAGAGCCTAAGGGAAGGTTCATATCATATCTTTGGGCACAAAAACTTATTTCAAAGGGTTTTCTCTATCATTTGGTCTGGGTAAAAGATCCTAACTCGGAGGGCCCTTCCTTTCATTCTATCCTAGTGGTAAATGAGTTTCCAGAAGTCTTACCTAATGATTTTCTTGGTGTCCCTTCCGATAGGGAAATAGATTTTGGTAATGATCTTGTTCTAGACACTCGTCCTATATCCATTCCCCCATATAGAATGGCTCCAGCTAAGTTGAAGGAACTCAATGAGTAGTTGAAGGATCTCT
Organism: Capsicum annuum; assembly: GCF_002878395.1. Taxonomy (NCBI): domain Eukaryota; kingdom Viridiplantae; phylum Streptophyta; class Magnoliopsida; order Solanales; family Solanaceae; genus Capsicum; species Capsicum annuum. Next base: position 117,143,064 of record NC_061119.1, read on the forward strand.
TAGATAAGGGTTTCATCTGTCCTAGTGTGTCCCTATGGGGTGCACCTATCTTGTTCATGCGTAAGAAGGATGGTTCCCTTCGGATATGGATTAATTATCAGCAACTGAAAAAGGTGACGATAAAGAATAAGTATCCACTTTTAAGAATTCATGATCTCTTTGATCAGTTTCAGGGTGAAAAATTCTTTTCTAAGATCGATCTTTGATTCGGGTGTCATCAGTTAAAGATTAGGGAGGTGGATATCCCTAAGACTATTTTCCTCATACGATATGGGCATTTCGAGTTCTTAGTTATGTCTTTTGGGTTGACCATTGCCCCGACAGTATTCATGGACTTTATGAATAGGGTCTTCCATCAGTTTCTAGAGTTGTTCTTGATTTTCTTCATCGATGATTTTTTGGCATACTAAGAGTAAGGAGGATCATGCCGATCACCTCCGCCTTATGTTATAGACCTTGAAAGATCAACAGGTGTATGCTAAGTTCTCTAAATATAAGTTATGGTTGGATGTTGTGACTTATCTAGGTCATATTGTGTCTAGTGAGGGGATCATGGTGGATCCTCAGAAGGTTGCAGTGGTAAAAATGTAGCCTAGACCCATGACTCTAACCGATATTCGAAGCTTTTTGGGTTTAGCTGGTTACTATAGAAGATTTGTAGAAAGTTCTCTTCTATCGCTACCCCATTGACCAAGTTGAATCAGAAGAAGTGACTTCTTGTGGTTTGTGCTTGCGAGGGTAGTTTTGAGAAGCTAAAAGATAAGTTGGCTTCGGCTCGAGCCTTGACTCTACCTAAAGGCACAGAGGGTTTTGTCATCTATTATGATGTGTCCTGGGTTCATTTGGATTGTGTTCTTATACAGTATGGAAAGCTAGTTTCTTATGCCTCTAGACAGTTAAAGGTTTATGAGAAGAACTATCCGACTCATGACAGAGAGTTGTTAACCATGGTATTCGCATTGAAAATTTGGTGTCACTATCTGTATGGGTTCCATGTTGATATTTTTTCTTATCATAAGAGCCTGCAGTACGTATTCACTCAAAAAATGCTTAATCTTAGGCAAAGGAGGTGGCTTGAGTTACTAAAGGTCTATGAGATGAGTCTTCACTACCATCTAGGTAAAGCTAATGCAGTTGATGATGCTATTAGCAGGTTGTCAACGGATATCTTATCATGTATGGATAAGGATAAACGGGAATTGGTAAAAGATATTCACCGTTTGGCTAACCTTGGACTTCATCTCTTAGATTATAAGGATGGTAGTGTGTTTGTGCAATAAGTGGCATAATAATCTCTTGGTTCTAAAATAAAGGCAAAACAGGTATTAGACCCTCTCTTAATGAAGATCAAGGGTGATATGGGCAAGCAAATGGTGATGGCCTTTGAGATCAGTGGTGATGGTATCTTAAGGTACCAAGGGAGGTTGTGTGTACCTGATGTTGATGGGTTGTGTGGAAGGATTTTGGCCGAAGCCTATGGATCATAGTATACGGTTTATCTCGGTTCGACAAAAATGTATCATGATCTCAAGGATATGCATTGGTGGAATAATATAAAGCAGGATATAGCCAAGTTTGTGGCTAAGTGTATATATTAGCAAGTAAAGTTAGAGCACATAACGCTCGGTGGGCTACTTCAAGAAATTGAACTTCCGATGTAAAAATGGGAGATAGTTAATATGGATTTTATTATCTGCCTTTCGTGGTCGCGGAATCAGTGTGACTCCATTTGGTTTATCGTGGATAGGATGACTAAGACTTCTCACTTCTTGCCAGTAAGAACTAATTATTCTGCTAAGGATGTTCCTTCAAGAGGTTATAAAGTTGCATGGTGTGCCTGTCTTGATCATTTTAGATCGTGGTACTCAGCTCTCATCACATTTCTAGCGCTCCTTTTAGCATGGTTAAGGGGCCAAAGTGAACCTTAGCACCGCCTTTCACCCACAAGTGGATGGGTAAGAGAAAAAAACTATACAAACTTTGAAAGATATGCTATGAGCTTGTGTAATTGACTTTGGTGGTAGTTTGTATGACCACTTTCCTCTCATTGAATTCCCTACAACAATAGTTAGCATTCTAGGATTGGAATAGCTTCATTTGAGGCGTAGTATGGTAAAAGGTGTAGATATATTATTAGATGGTTCGAGGTTGGTGAGGCAGAGATATTTGGCCCATATTTGGTTCACCAAGCTATGGAAAAGGTGAAGATGATCCGAGATAGGCTTAAGACTATCTGAAGTCGCCAGAAGTCCTATGCGAACGTAAGGCAAAGAGAGTTGGAGTTCGAAATTGGAGATTGGGTCTTCTTTAAGGTATCTCCCATGAAGGGAGTAATTCGGTTTGGAAAGAAGAGGAAGTTTAGTCCCCAATATATTGGCATGTATTTGGTTTTAAGAAGGGTTAGTAATGTTGCATATTAGTTGGATTTTCCTCTAGCATGAGTTTGATTTATCTGGTATTCCACGTATCCATGTTGCGGAAATGCGTGGCTTATCCTTTGTTGGTCGTTCCCTTTGAGAACATTGGTATTCGGATTCTTCGTCCTATGAGGAGTTCCCAGTGAGGATCTTGGATAGACAAGGCTGTCGATTGCGGATGAAGGAAGTGGATTTGGTAAAGGTTCTATGGCGAAACCAAAAGTTCGAGGAAGATACTTGGGAAGCCAAGAAGAACATGAAGTCCAAGTATCAGTTCTTGTTCCCTTTTCCGAAAATTCATGCCTGAGGAATGTGTATATTTTTAATATCTATATTTTCTGCCTTTATTAGAGGGAAGGATGATTCCCTTGACATCTTTGTTTTCTAACTTAGTTAAAGGTAAGAGTAAAGGTATATGGAGTCAAATCGTGCTTGTGTTACCTTGACCCATTATTCAAGGACGAATGATCCTAAGGAGGGAAGACTGAAATGCCCCAGGCTGTGTCCCTTGGAAATTCATTAATCTTTAAGCTCATTGTCCTATTGACGACTCATCATACGAGTCGTATGGTGTGATTACGGGTCTAGGGACCCAAGTCGTAACCAAACTAGTGTGTAATTGGCTAAGTTCTACTTTGAGTACAAGTTACTCACTACTAGTCGTAAGACCATGTTATGAGTGGGAAGGTTGAGCCGTATGTTATCCAATGTCTAATCCCTTTGAGTTCTATCTTGTATACGACTAGACCATATGAGTTATATGGTCAGGTAATGAGTGAGATCATGGAGTCATAAGATGGACACTGTATGGGTGTCCAACTCACTATTTAGGATACGACTCATGGCTAAGAGTCGTATGATGTGGTGACGAGTTGATAGGCGACTCATAACCAAGGACAACTTTTTACAGCTTTAAGCTGGGAGCACTTTGGATATTTCCTACTCAAAAACCTTAAGACTCCACGTCCATATAATACTTTTTGGTAATTTATTCTACACATTACTTGATTAAATATCCTTTTTATCCTCTCTAAATCTTCTCAAGAAAGGCAAGCTAGGTTTTCACCCATTTGGTCATCTAAGGGCTTAAGGATCAATTTATCTTTGTGAATCTTTGTAATTCAAGCATGTGACTCTTTTCTCATTGTTAGTTTGCTAAAAACATATGATAAAGCATTGTTCATGAGTCATTGACAGTGGTTTGAATACCAAGGTTGAGGGGTTTGAATGTATATCAATTGAATATTGTTTTACATGGTTTAAATTGTGATTATGCATGTTTTAATTATGGTTCTGCATATATGGGTGCTTGGGTATGGTGATTTAATTGAGGGGTCATGGTTGAACCCAAATTTTATGATTTTGGCTTTAGTAATGGCATGCCCTCAACCTGTATGTAAATTATTAATTAGAATGATACTGTCACAAATTGAATTTTGTTTTTGAACTAAGTCCTTGGCATAACCGTGATAATGATTGATGAATGACTTGGTAAAGGCTTTGATGGCCATAAATTGAATTGAATTAAATCCTTGGGGGTTATTTGGCCAACGGGTTTGAGTCCCAATGTGACAGATTGATTTATATTCTTTTTTAACATTAAGTTCGAGTCCTAAACTGATGAAATAATTATGTTGGCAACATGTTGTACGCTTGCAAGTGCGATTGGTATGATGATACAAATGGGATGCCTTTGCTAAGTAACTAGATTGATGATTATGATTGTCCAATGAATGTTTTAATTAGGCTTAAAAGCGGGATGTGTAGCTGGGCCGTGAAAGTGGTGATCCCAATGGACCAACACTGGAAACCACGCTAGCAAGTGTGGGTATCTAAATGACTGAGAGGTTTGATTCCTCCATATTGAATATATAAATGGGAGGTTTGAGTCCCCCATATTGTATACATTGGTGCTTAAGTCACCTTGACTATGCTGAGAGGTTCAAATCCTCCATAAAGGCAAATACGAATATGGATAGTCTCTGGTATGTGCGGCTATACGCACTGGGGCCCTTCCAGCTAGGGGAGAGTTGGGCTTATATAGCCCGTGGGTGCCTTATTTTTTGACGGTTACGCTACATAGCCCAGGTTAAGGTTTTCAAAGTTTATGCTAAGCCTTACTCCTTACCTCAGCATGTGGTATATTATATGTACATGTATTTCATATGATATTATGCATTGTATGTTGTATTAGTTTTGAACTGTTATCATGGCATCATTTTGTTCCTCTATCCCAGGGTTACATGCTAGCGCTCAACCGCTAACAATCTTTAGATGCTATATCCCTATGCGATACAGGAACTGGCGATACTTTTGCATCTCCTGCTCAGTGACTTGAATTCGGGATCATTTAACAAGTCAAATTAAAGTGGTGATGTTCCATCCTTTGGAAGACCCCAGTTTATATTGTGTTTTTTTATGTTTTAACTATATTTTGGATACTGGTTTTGGCTATTGTCGGGGGTGTGTCCCAATATTTTATTGACCTTCGATTATGTAGACGCTTTGTCGAACTACTATAGACTTAGGTGACTTGGTTGATTGTCTTGGTAATGGACGATTGTCTGGTTATCGATGGTTGGGGTAGGCGTATCATGAATTATCATTAGTTTTACTATGCACTATCTTGTTACATGTTTGGAATTCATCAACATTTGAGGATGTTATATTGGTTTGATTAGGTGAAGCAGGTGATCTCTGATCTATGTAGGACTTGAGATACCTATCACGTCCAGGCCCTGATTTGGCTCATGACAACATACAACCTAAATAAATGGAGGGAGGGAGAGATATATGGCGATACCATAACTACACACACACACACACACACACACATATATATATACACCTAACAAGGCTAACTCAAAGGTAAAACCTAAGTAGTGTCTAGCATCTTAAGACCTCTTAATCATTGTAGGAACTAGTCAAAGAACAAGATTTATGGACAATTCAAAGATTTTGATTCGGCATCGAGGTAGGCTTCTGTCTACTCTTTTTCGTAAAATGGTGTCCTATATATGTTGCATGTTAGATAAGGATGTTAGGATGTGATGTTTTGTTGAACACCGTGACGTAGCCTAATTTATGAGTTTGGGGGGCTAAAAGGGTAATTCACCCTTAAGGTGAAATGCTTATTACACTTCTATAGTCCTATTATCTTATATTGCTAGCATGCTA
>NC_061119.1:117151657-117224416 GCF_002878395.1 Capsicum annuum
AAGTGTAATATAAGTATTTCACCTTAAGGGTAAATTATCCTTTTAGCCCCCCAAACTCATAAATTATGCTAATTCATGGTGTTCTACCCAATATTACATCCTAACATCCTTATCTAACATGATACATATATAGGACACTGTCTTAAGGAGAAGAGTAGACAAAAGCCTACCTTGATGCCGAATCAAAATCATTGAATTGTCCATAACTATTTTACTTTTGCTCCATGATCCCCAAATGCCTTCAAGCTATCAAAATAGTAATCTACATGTCTTTAAGAGTAAAAAGGGACCTATATTTCCATATTAAGGGTTGGGTCAAAATTTGGGTTGTGAATGAGCCCGCGAGGCCCACAAACGAAATCCAAAAATTAATCTGTCACGAGTTTCTCGAAAGACAAGGAATGTGTGCTCAAAAGTTGAGCACAAATGGAGCGTAAATCTTATCTTATATCATCCATTAAAACTTAAGAGTTTAAGACCTAATTTCTAAGAATTTACCATGAATTAGGATGGAAATTGAAGGAAAAATTAATGAGAAATGACTAAGGAGAGTTAGACTAGCTTACCTTAACTTATATGGATGATTTCCCACTTTTTCCTCTCTTTGAGCGCTTAATTTGGTGTGAAAATAGTTGAGAATCGAGTTGGGAAAAGGGGATTTTAAGCCACCAGTTGCTACTTAGGCTATTACCCTATCACTTAAGAGACAACCGCTTAAGTGGCTCCACGATCGCTTAAACGATCTAGCACCATGGTTCAGGTATCGCTTAAGAGACTCCCAGTCCACTTAAGCAATGCCCGCTTAAGAAGACACAAACATCGCTTAAGTGACCTTTGACCAAATTGTCAATATCGCTTAAGTAACACTATGTCGTAAATTCAATAACAGATTAAATAGTATATTATTGCTTAAGTGGTTGCATGTAGGATCCTCTTTGGATTCAGATTCAATGGGAGTAAGGTATTGCCTCTACTCCGTGTGCTAAGCATACATCGTGTATTCTAACTAAGAACAAAAACAAAAACAAAAAAATAAAAACTGCAACAACCTCAAATCACAAATCAACACCGTGTTCCCCAACAACAACGCCAAAATTTTCTTGACATCTAAACTACACCTTCTCTCTAAAGATGATATAGTCCTTGTCAAAATATAGTAACCCAACAAAGTTTGGGGTTGAATCCCATGGGAACACATGGAATTGTAGATCTCAGCAGCTAAAGTCAATAGACAGAACTAGAAAAGTAAATGGGGGGATTTTATGTAGTAATCTCAAGCAACTATATTAACTTCAGTTACAATCTATCGTAAGTGAACACTAGGATTGTGTTCCCCTGGCTTCTTAACTAGATAGGCTTATTGTGCTTTGTTGAACCAACCTGATACTTTGCATGCAGAATCGATAAGTTATGTACCTTCTGCAGTCTTTGGGACGACCAGAAGGATTTCACCCTTTACCTTTTGAGTCTCAAGATGTCACCTTACTAAGCCTTATTTGATCCTAGTTAACTATTACCTTTTGATTCTATAGTTATTAGATGAAATCTAACCATCTTACTTAGATAAAACTTAGAAGCATGGATCGACATTTAAACTTCAAATTACTGTTGTCTTTATCTTTTCCTAGTCACTACTCCTCTTTTGGAGTAAGTAGCAATAATCTAGGCGGGATCTTAATGTGTGCACCCATTAAGAAAACTATTATAATGAACATAACGCAATACATGCATGGACATTGGTTCAGAACAACAATAGCACCTCCCCTACTTCGTCAAGCCACTAGGGTTTCCATAACCCAAGCGATGGGTTTTTAGCCTCTCATGCTAGTGAATAAATCAATAACATTAATAATCGAAAGCATAGATGAAATCATAATGATAAGAAGTATAAAAACCCACAATCATAACTGAATTAATCAATTGAAGTCAATACAAGAGAATCCCAAGATCAAAATTGAGTCTTGGAATTAAAATATATTTGTGAGTATCAAAAATGCGTAACTCAAACTAAAATACACATAAAGGGTATTTACAGTAAATGAGGAAATCCTAAAACCAAAACCCAAATGAAATAAGAGAAAACATGGTTGGTGGCCACATGTGGTCTGCACTTACACCCTGACCCTGGCCGCAGGTAGTACCTGCGGTCAGCAGGGTGGGCACAAGTACATGGCGCAGGTACCAGGATGAAAAATACTGCAGGTTAGCTCTCAGGATTTTGGACTTACGGTACTTACTTTGCCTACTTATGGTCCGTATGTCCTACTAGGGATCCATATGTTGACTTAGTAAGTGTCGGGAGTCATCATTTTAGCTCTTCATTGATTCTCGCATATGCTTTGATCATGAACGATCCGAAAAGTGTTCCAAACATCCATAATTGCTCTAAAAAGTAACTAAAACACCTTTTTCATCTTTTTCACGAACACAATATCCAAAATATAATTTCTTGCAAAACATACCCAAAACGCATCATATCTAATAAAACAACCTCAAAAACTTGCATGATTTCCTCGTTTTAAGAATAGAAAGTTCTATATTTCTATAGCACATCAAGCTGTATTTAGTAGTTCTTACACTGCTACATAAGGTTTTGAGATATATGATGATATCTTTGGTTATGTATTTTTGCTCTTACTATATATGTGTGGTTCAACCCCATTCTAGGAGTCTTGCCTAGTTTTGGTATTGAATTCTTATTTTATATCAGTTTGGGTCATAGACTTACTTGGCAAGGGTTGTTGCGACAAGTGCCATCATGACCCTTAATTTTTAGGTCATGACATAAACACTCCGAACGAATAAGTACTTATCATATTTGGTCATACAATTTCGTTCTTGATAGATTGTTTGATAATCAAGTAAATGCATATAAATTAATTGAAGCATTATAAAAATAAAAGAAAACCACCTCAATCTAATAAGAGTATTGGTACACGTCACTTGCTAGAAACACTTGAAGAGAGGAATTTAAAATATCTGTACTAATAAAGAAAAACTATCTCAATCTGATTAGAATAAATAAAAAATGTCAAATCAAGTAAAGGATAGGCATTTTCGCAAAGAGGCCACACATTAAATTATACAAGTTCTTCAAATAATCACGAATTGACAAAAAATATATTACATGCCCCCCATCTATGAACTACAGACCATTACAAACTCTTCAATTATACTAAGGCAAGTGTAAAAAATCTCATCTATATGTCAAAAGTAATAATATCTCAACCAACTTAACCACAACATATTAATGATATTTATATTACTCATGTTAGAACATATGCTAGAAATTCTTTGTCCTGGTTTACAGACATAATTTTCTTATTTATTTAGGTCATTCTTAATTTTTTTTGTTTAATTTTGTTTTTTATTAATCAGAATAAAAATGATCTAATACATGATTGGGAAATTGTACAATTAAAACAAAGCTGGCCCAGAAATCCAATGACCCAATTAAAAGAAAAAGGTTCGGCCCAATTGCTTGACTCTCTCTACAATACTCCATTAAAAGGAGTAGGGTTTTTTAATTCATCAGCAAACCTGATCTTTATATTTCACCGCCTCCTTCATCATGCTCAGCTTCCTCAACCTCTAATTTTTTCTTCTTCAGTTTTGGGTGATCAACACCCTGCCTTTGCTACTCATTTTGGATGCTTCTAGCTTGCATGAGTGAGTTAGCTTCTCTATTTCTTCTTATGAACTTCATATTTCGATCTTGTGTTTTCTTCAGGTGAAATCTTCAGTACTCTTTCCATGGTTGTTTTTGGTGCTTAAAAGGAGGGTCTTGTCATCTAAAACTTATTTCTTTCTTCTTGTAAGTCTTTTGCCTTGAGTATCTTGTATTCTGACTTGTATCGGAACCCTGACTCTCTTTTGTTTCTCCCTATGTAGCTATAGCGTGGATGGAGATACTGGGAAGCTCGGACCCATTGATAGTTGAAGAGGAACAAGAAATTCAGTTGCTTGTATTCAATCTGACTTGGTGACCCCTGATCTATTGAGATTTCCTTTTTGTTGGCTGGTGTAGATAGGGATAGCATTTTCACTTTTTTGAGCTACCACATTTTCATACTTTTATCATGTCCCCTTTCTATCTTTTTTTGTTGGACAGTCGAAATCTAAATTTAGGTCTTCAGTGTTCGAGATCATGCAGAATCACTTGCATATGGTCTAAAGATATCACCAAGATCCAAAACTATACAAATCTCTCAGACAAGTATAGCTTTCCCTATTCAAGTTTAGGAGCACTATAGATAGCCTCATCCTTAAAAGTCTCGCCAACCGTTTATTCACCTATAAATGTAGTATATATGATGGACAACTTTTGTTGCAAACACAAATTGGCGAATACCTGCTCTTCTCCTTCCATTTTTATCCCCTCAAATTAGAAACAAACAACTAAAAACAACATCCCAGTTTAATCCCACAAATAGGGTCCTGGGAGGATAAAATATATATAGAACTCAACTTTACCTTATAAAAATAAAGAAATTGTTACCGGTAGAGCCACAGCTTAACTAGTCTCTTAAAAAAATAAACAATTAAAAAGACAACAACAAAAATGAGATAATGCAATAATCGACACATAAAATATTAGTAAAAGTTGAAAACAAAACTCAAGAAACTACATGCATATAAAACTAACAATACTAAAAAAGCAGGGGTCCAAATAATAACCTCTGATCTTATCTCATAGGAAAGAGAGTGAAAATATATTTGCAAATGGCTCAACAATTGTAGAGAGTTACCTCTCTCTATATATAATGAAAAATATGTAAATATATAATTAAATCATTCTCTATCGATAACTACAACTTATACAAGAGTTAGATACAAATAAATAAGAGTCCTAACACGCTCCCTCAATCTGAACTGACAGATTGTCACAAAAAAAACAAATTTGAGATGAGGATAATCCTTTTGTGAAGATATCAACAAATTGTAAGCGAGTGGGCACATATTGAACAACGAGATCTCCTTAAGCAACTTTATCATGGACATAATGAAAATCTATATCAATATGTTTGGAGTGATCATGAAACACCAGATTACGAGTCATGTATGTAGAGCTAACATTATCACACATCACACAAACTGGTTCCCAAAGGAATACACCAGCTCAGAAAGAACATGTCGAATCCAAGTAGTTTCAACAACAGTGTAGGCAATCACCCTATACTCTATTTTAGTAGAGGATCTAGAGATAGTTGGTTGCTTCTTTGCACGCCAAAAGATAAGTTTACCACCCAAAAATATAGCAAATCCAGTAGTGGAACGTCGACTAATCGGGTAACCATCCAATCAGATTCAGAGTAGGAAACCATTGTACAAACAGGTGAAGATGCTTTGAGAAAAATACCATGGGTAATAGTACCCTGCAAGTACCTGAAAATACGCTTCACAGAGTACAGATGAGTGGTACGAGGAGCATACATAAACTGCGAGACAATACTTACAGGATAAGCAATATGAGGATGAGTCAAAGTTAAATAATAAGTACACCTACCATGCTTCAATATTCAGTAGGATTCGAAAGTAACTCACCATCCATAAGAAAAAGCAAAGTTTGGGAAGAAAATGGGGTGAGAACATGATTGCATGTGTGCATATGGAACTTAACCAATAAATCAGAGACATATTTTGATTGAGATAGATGAAGACCATCAGATGTATGGGAATCATGGACACCAAGAAAGTAATGAAGATCACTAAGATCTTTCATGGAAAATTGATATGAAAGGCACCAAATAAAATTATCAACTAGAGAAACATGACTTCAGTAAGAATAATATCATCAACATAGAGGAATAAAATGAGATTACTAGATGAACACTTATGAATAAACGTAAAAGAATCTGATTTACTACAAATAAACTCACAAGCCAGAAGAAATGTACTAAAATGATGAAATCAAGCTCGAGGAGCTTATTTTAATCTATAAATAGCTTTGGTTAGTTTGAAAACGTGATGGGGATAGCCAAGATAAACAAAGCCCGACGATTATTTCATGAGCACCTCCTCACAAATCATACCATGTAAAAATGTATTTTTAACATCTAGTTGATGAATTTACCATGAAAGAGAGACGAAAGAGAAAGGATAATACGCACTATTGCAGCACAAGCAACGGGGCTAAAGTCTTATGATAGTCAATACCAGGTTGTTGGTGAAACCTCTGTGCTAAAGGAAGAGCTTTGTATCGCTCAACTAAACCATCCAAATTATATTTAATATGGTAAACCCATTTACAACCGACCAAGTTCATGTTAGAATTATAAGGGATGAGAACCCAAGTCTTATTAGCCAAACGAGCATTGAATTCATCGGCCATGGCTAATTGCCACTTTAGATCTTTACTTCTTGAGATAAACATAAAGGTTCAATGTTAGAGATGATTGAACTTAGGGAGAATAGCATTTTAGGCTTAGAAATTCTAAATTTGGAGTGAGTTTGCAAAGGATAAACGGCAATAGTGAGCTGGATGTAGAAGGAATAGTAGGATAGACATGTGAATTCAACCTACCAGGAGACATCTCAATAGAGGAGGTTGCATTAGGATATGGAATTATAAGGTTAGCAGAAACATCTAAAGAACCTAAAGAAGAAAAATATATAGGAGTCCTAGAGGGAAAAGAAACTGTATGAGACATATGTGGGTGTGAGGGTGAAATAACTACAAGAGGGTCAGACTGAATAGATGAAGATACAATAGGGGTCAAGAGTTAACTCAGAATAAGGAAAATCTCATTCATGAAAAGTGACATGACGACTAGTATACACACGACCTACTTTGGGATCAAAAAATGGTATTCTTTAAAATTAGAAGCATAGCCTAAGAAAACAAAACGAACTGAATGAGGTTCAAGCTTATTTAAATTTTGAGAGGATATATATGGAAAACATTCACAACCAAACATCTTGAGAAAATCATAATCTGGAGGAGTTTGAAAAAAATTCTCGAATGGAGAAATTTCTTATAAAATCGGGGACGGTAACCTATTGATCGTGGAAGCTGCATAAAATGCGGCATCAACCCAAAACTTAGATGGTATTGCAACATTAGTGAGAATAGTTTGTACCATCTCAAGAATGTATTAGTGTTTTCTTTATGCTACCCCATTTTGTTGAGGAGTATCATAACAGGACTTACAAAAAATAATACCATAATCAGAAAAGCGTGAGACCATGGCTTTATTATCGAACTCCCCACCTCTATTACTTAAAAAATGTTTGATTTTAGTGTTGAAAATATTTTCCACTAATTTTTGAAAGGCACCAAAATGGATGAAAAAACTCAAATTTATGTTTCATGGGATAAAGCCATGTGAACTTAGAAAAATCGTTAATGAAAATAATGTAGTATTGATAACCTAAATTAGATTAAATCGATGACTGCTATATGTCTAAATGAATAATCTCCAATGGAAAAGATCTACAATGTTCTACTAAATGAAATGGCTAACAATGTGCCTTTCCTAATTGACAAGAAACATACTTAGTTTAAAAAAAATTAAGTAAACGAATATAATTATTGTATCTAAGACTCGAGCTCCACAGTGACCAAAATAACGATGCCAAACGTCTCTTGGTTGTAGTACGACAATTAAAGCTTGGGGTGAGACCATAATGACTTGGATGAAAGAGGGTAGACATCACCTTTATTGGATTCCCGAAGGAGAGTTTTACCCAAGGCTTTATCCTTAATAGAAATAGAAGAAGATTCAAAATTAACAACATAATTATTATCATCACATAACTTTTTGACTAAAATTAAGTTATGTTGTAGATGAGTTGACTAAAATTAAGTTATGTTGTAGATGAGGAACATGAAAGATGAAACGCAAATGAAGGGTACAGGAGTAAAGGGTAATCGGGTATATCCAATATTACTAATATTGAGCAATTTTCCATCCCTAACCAAAACACGATTATGGCCAGTGTATGGAGTTTTGTGCAAAAGGTTACCTTCAGATGTAGACATATGAGAAGATGTTGCTGAATCTACGTACCAAGTAGCATTATTCATTTCACCAACAGACATGGTTGCAAAAGACTTAGACAAATCATTAGCAACAAAAGCATGATTAAACCTATTAGTGATTGTGGCAGTATGTTGGAGAGATCCACAAATTTGACAAATAAGAGTAGATGGGTGAGAACTAAGCACTCCCATGGATGGTGAATTAGTACTTACATGAAAATATATTTGTAAATGGATCGACAATTGTAGAGCCCTGCCTCTGTATATATATAATGGAAAATATGTAAATAGATAAGTACATCATACTCTACTTATAACTACAACTTATACAAGAGATGGATACAAATAAATAAGAGTCCTAATAGAGAGAGCCTCAACTATTAACTAACCTTCGATCCTAATACGCTACCTTCAAACTCTCCTATTTAAGATCATGTCCTTGGTAAAATCAAAATGAGTTAGCTTCTATCTAATCACTTTCCTTCAATACTTTTTTGGCCTTCCCCTTCCTCTTCTAATGCCCGCCTCTACCAATTACTCATACCTACTCACTGGGGCTCCTACACTCCTTATATGCTCAAACCATCTTAATCTCACTTTCCTTATTTTTTCACCATGGGAGTTATTCCTATCTTGTTTCGTATCTAATGATCAGTCCTAGTCTTAGCAACAAACAACCATCTCTTAAGAATTAGATCAGATGTTGTTTGAGGACTACATTATAGATACTATATATTTATATGGTATTGTTGTAAAAAGGATCACTCCCATTGTATTTAATTTTGTGATGTTAGGACCTACTTAATTATTGTCTCAGGGATTGCTTATCTTACGTCCAGTTTAAATCTTTTATCACAATAAATTCTTTGTTACATAAAATTTAGCATACATTTTTTAGCATTACTCTATTGTTTATATAATCTAGACAGGTGAAAATATTACTACTGTAATTTATTTCACTGTCTAAAAAATTTTTTTCTCCTACTATTTTCTATCCAAAGAACCCGACTGTATGTATCATTTTCCACATAATATATTTCTTTCAAATGTTTACATTATAAAAAAATATATCTTTCCTCTAATTTTTCGACAGAACTCAAATACTTTTTTCATATTAGTAATTGTAGAAAAGTTGTATGTCACAACTAAATTAATAGAAACACACAAATTCCCAACCTTTAGTTCTTTGATAGTGAAATATAAATTAAAGCAAATAACACAACTTTGATGAAATATACAAATACAACAGTATGAAAGTGAAAGATTAATTATCATAGCACATACCTCTTAATTGAAGACTTAAATTTTCTAATTACCTAAATTCCTTCAAGTTTTTATTCAACCTGCGTAACATGAATAAAATTATAACTTTATTAATACTGATAATTATTCTTGTTGTACAAATTTTAACATAGAGTGAATTGAGTTACCAGTAATAAGTTAGAATTTTTGATACATGACCTTTCACTAATGATCTGTTCTTTCGTGAACTTTAGCGAGAGAAATATAATAAAAAATCAATGTCAAATTACAAGCAAATATATTCTTCTATCGAAGATATTATCAAGATTTCAATTGATAAAATAATTGTAAACCTATTTTTTCTCCGATTTACGATAATATTTTTCTCTCCCTAGGATAATTTTGGAATAATATGTTAGCCTCCTATATTTATATTTTATGTTTTAATAATGACAAACTAATAAGTGAACTTTCCAGGATATTGAAGATCCGTAATGATGGAAGAAGATCACACATAAAGGATATTGCAGATCTCAAATAATGGGAGGATATCTTGCACAAGGAAAGGAATATTCCCTCAAAGAAGGTCATGCTAAATTTGGAGCCACATCAAAGTAGGATATCGTTTGATAGGGAAAAAAATCATGTCAACTATGGATCCCAATAGACAAGGCAATTGGACACACCTCACGGAAAGACCAAAGAAGAAGGAAGATCTCACCCCTTACATAGACATATCTAATACAGACATGTATAGATGTGAGAAAGGAAAATTACACCAGGTATGGACATACCATAAGGTGAAAACTCCCTCAATCAAGGAATCAACCCAAATTTTTGATTAACAATAAATCTCTTGGGTTTCCATATAATAAAAGAAACATATGCAACAGAAGACTAAAAGGCCAAAATAAAAGAAAGAAGACACTATACAACTTTCA
This sequence comes from Capsicum annuum, assembly GCF_002878395.1. Lineage (NCBI taxonomy): Eukaryota > Viridiplantae > Streptophyta > Magnoliopsida > Solanales > Solanaceae > Capsicum > Capsicum annuum. Next base: position 117,161,822 of record NC_061119.1, read on the forward strand.
GGAAGAATCTCAAAGCATATCCATCTTAGTCTAACAAAGCTTTGTACTTATTAGTTTACAATAGTTATATAAAGAATAGGATCAAGTCGACTTTGTAAAACAAACTGAAGTTGTGTCACAAGATCTGAAGAACAAAATAAGTCTTCAAAACTTGTTTCTCATTATTGTACTCAAGCTCGACTTTGAAAGAACTAAATAAACATTGAAACTCAAGAAGACTGGAAGTAGGCACCACATTAGTGTTCCGAACTAGGATAAATCTTCATGTCTTTACTTTGTAGTTAATTATTTACTTGTCTGTTTATTTAAACCCAATCTATTTTGTGAAGTATACTGATTTGAAGGCAAGTTGACTGAGAAGTTTCAATAGTCAACTCACAGAAAATTTCAATTCATCCCCTCTTGAATTTCAGTTGGTATTAGAGCAGGTCTCAACAACAGTGTTGCTTAACCGCACATGATTAAAGATCAAATGGCAAGCTATCAAATTACTGGTGCTCTTCTTTAAGATGGGCATTCTTCTACAAGACCACCATACATTAATGGACAACACTACTCTTAATGGAAGAACAGATTTAGGATCTTTGTCCAATAAAATGACTTCCAAGCCTGGGTTGTCATTAAGAAGGGACCAAAGCCAATTCTAGGACTCAAGAAAAAGCAAAAGGACAAAGACAAAGAATCGAGCAGTATCAATATAGAAGACCTTGAGAGATTCGAGGTCACTAAAGAACAACACAAGGTAATCCAAACTAATGAACGAGTTATAAGCTTACTTCTTTGTGCAGTTAGTGGAGAAGAATACGATAAGATATCAACCTGTGGGACTGTAAAATAAATATGGGACAAATTATAGGTAACCTATGAAGGAACCACCAAAGTCAAAAAGTCAAAGATTGCTACCCTAGTCAATGAATACAGCTGTTCAAAATGGAAGAAAATAAAAATATTGAAACAATGTTTGCCAGATTCAACAAAATTATATGCGAGATAAAATTATTGGGGATGATCTATCCACAAAGCCTGTAAGTCTAGAAGCTTGTCAGGAGTCTCCCAAAAGTTTGGGAAACCAAGGCTGCCATTTTGGAAGACGGAGATCTTCAAAACATGACATATGGCAAACTATGAGGTAATCTCATTGGATATGAACAAAATTATATCAACAGGTACCATAAGGAGGAAAAGAAGAAACCAGTAGCCTTCAATGCCATACCAACTGAAGAAAAAGATATTCTAGAAGATGGCAATAACAAAGGAATGGTTCTCATAAATTATGGAGTAAGGAAGATCATGAGATAGAGACAAAAAAGATCCTAAGGAGCCAAAAATAATGATTTCACTAGAAATGATGATCGTTGTTATCATTGTGAAAGGCCTAGTCACTTCAAACAAAACTGTCTAGAATTAAGAAGATGATGAAGATGAAACTGAAGAAAAAATATAAGTATAAGTAGCCAACATGTGCTTCATGGAAAAAGGAGAATTTAGCGAGGTAAAACTGCACAACTGTCATGATTGTAATGTTCTTAAATCTAATTTAGATATGATAACCGACGGGCTTCAAAAAGTTATAAATGAATATAATAAACTAGTCCAAGAGAAAAAAAGTTGGGAAGCTCGACTTTAGCAAAAACTTAAAGAGGAATGAAGAAACTGTCAAGTAGAATTCAAAGCATGTCAAATAGAATTAACATACTTCAAGAAGAGCTTGATGATGTAAAAATGCAATTGAATAACATTAAGAAATCACCAAGTCATAGTTTCATGAGATTGAATTCTTTTTAAACCAACTCAAGTTCCTCATCAAAATTATTTAAATCAACCAAGACCTCCTTCTTCTCTCAAGAATCTATCTATTATATCTGTGGACAGAAAGGGCACAAATCTTACAGTTGCAGGCATAAGCCGAAAAGTGTATGGGTTTGAAAGCCTAAACGAAGCATATCTAACCCACAAGGATCCAAGACCACTTGGGTACCTAAATGAAATTGATTTTCTTAATTTGTAGGAATATGACCGCAGGAGCTATAAGAAGGGAATGCGGGTCATTGATAGCGGATGTTCTAGACATATGACCGAAAAAAAGAAAATTTTTATGCTCTAAAGAAAATAGATGGGGGATCAGTCAGATTTGGTGACAACGCTAGAGGCAACATCATTGGATTCGAATCAGTTAAGCTCAGTTCCTCATGTGAATTTGCTGAAGTGTATCTACTAAACAATTTCAAACAGAACTTGCTCAGCAATCAGTCAGCTGTGTGACATCAGATTTAGAGTCTCCTTCAAAGCTGAGAGTTGCTCCATGAAAATGACAAAAGAGACATCTCTTTCACCGGTGAACGCATTGATAATATTTATGTCTTAAATAGTATTGACTTTGCTACTTTAACCTATCTCACTATGCAAACCAATGATATTTGGTTGTGGCATAAAAAACTTGGTCATGCTAGTATGTATATCATTAAGAAATTGTCCAGACTGGAACTGGTGAGAGGTCTGCCAAATCTCAAGTTTGAAAAAAATCATATTTGTGATGCTTGCTAATTGGGTAAATAGACCTGAACATCATTCAAAGTAAAAGACATTGTGTCTAGTACAAAACCCCTTCAAGCAATCCACATGGATCTATTTGGTCCCATCAAGACCGTAAGTTTTGGTGGAAAAAGATATGTCTTTTTCATCGTTAATGACTATTCTCAATTTACTTGGGTAATGTTTCTTGCTCTAAACATGAGGCTTTTACAAACTTTGAGATATTTTGTAGAAATGCACAGAGAAAAGCTAGACACTCATCACCTATGTTCACGGTGATCATGGAGAAGAATTTAAAAATAAGGCTTTTGAGGAGTACTATTCTCTCAATGGATACTCTCAGAACTTCTCATCACCCTGATCTCTTCAATAAAATAGTGTGGTGGAGCAAAAGAATTGGTATCTCCAGGAAACTACTAGGACAATATTATTAGAACACCATCTCGCAGATCACTTTTAGGCAAAGGCAGTTAGCACAACATGTCACATTATTAATAGGTGCCTCATCAGACCAATTCTAAGGAAAATGCCTATGAACTGTGGAGAGAAAAGAAGCCTAACATTAGCTAATTTCATCCTTTGGATACAAATGTGTTATCCACAATAACAATAACTATATCTTGGGAAACTTTGATCTACGAAGTGATAAAGGTATTTTTCTTAGGTACTCTCTCACCAGTCGTGCTTACTGAGCTTATAATAACTGAAACATTATGTGTTAAAGAATCTATGCATATTGTATTTGATTAAACTAATCACCATCCTATAAGTTTGAGTGTTGATTAAGCCATGTGAGTGATCTAGAATCTGGAGCCAATGCTAACACAACCTCTGAGCCATCACAAGATGAGTTACTATACCCCCTCTAGAGTCGACTCCCGTGGCAAAAATAGTCTAATTGAGTGTTCCAAGAGAATGGAAACATGATGTAACCTATCAAAATAAAAATATCATTAGGAATCCAGATGATAGATGCAAACAAGAGTATCATTAAGAAAATAAGAGTTTGTTGCCCTTGTATCTCAAATTGAACCAAAAAAGACCGATGAGGCACTCAAAGATGAGTACTGGGTTGAAGCCATGAAAGAAGAATTAGACCAGTTTGAATGAAATAAAGTTTGGACTCTGGTTGAAAGACCCAAGAACTACTCAGTAATTGGAACTAGACAGGTCTACAGAAACAAATTGAATGAAAAAGGTAAGGTTATAAAAAATAAAGCTATACTTATAGCTCAAGGCTACACCCAATAAAAAGGTATTGATAATGATGAAACCTTTGTCCCTGTGGCAAGGTTAGGATTAATTCAAATTTTGTTAGCCTTTGATACTTTCAAATGCTTTAAGTTATATCAAATGGACGTCAAAAGAGCCTTCTTAAATGGTTTTATTCATGAGGAAGTTTTTCTAAAACAACCCCTGATTTTGAAAGTTCATCTTATCCAAATCATGTTTTCAAATTGTCAAAAGCACTCTACAGTCTCAAACAAGTTTCAAAGGCTTGGTATGAGAGATTGAGGACTTTCTTACTAAGCAAAAATTTTCAAAGAGGTAAAATTGATACAACTATGTTCATACAAAAGTTTGATTCAAATCTTCTTATTGTGTAAATTTACATTGATGATATTATTTTGGTAGTCCTAACATCTCTTTATGTGATAATTTTGCAAATTAGATGAAAGGAAAATTCAAAATGAGCCTCATGGAAAAGCTCACATTCTTCTTGGGATTACAAATCAAACAAACTCCGAAAGGTACATTCATCAGTCAACCTAAGTACACAAAGAAACTCATCAAGAAATTCAGTATGGAAAAAGAAAAGGCCTATGAAACTCCAATGAGCCCATTCACAATTCTCTATTTAGTCTCATTTGGAAAAGATGTTAATGAAAACATGTACAGGGGAATGATTGGATCACTACTCTATTTGACCGCCAATCGACTAGACATCATGTTCAGCGTATGTAAGTGTGCCAAGTTCCAGTCGACTCTTAAAAAGTTTCATCTGACTTCCGTCAAAAGAATTATCTAATATCTCATAGGAACTCAAGACATTAGACTATGGTATCCTTGCTCTTACCATTTTAATTTAATTAGATATTTAGACCCTGACTTTATAGGTGATAAAAGTGATAGAATAAGCACTAGTGAAATGTGTCAAATTCTTGGTGATGCCTTGATTTCATGGCACAACAAAAACTAGACTTTAGTTGCTTTTTCAATAACTAAAGCTGAATACATAGTGATTGGAAGTTGTGGTACTCAAATTTTACGGATTATCCATCAACTACTTGATTTTAATTTTTTTTTAAATTTGTTCCCATAATATGTGATAACACCAGTGCTATTAGTTTGTCTAAATATATTATGCATTATTCTAGGGCCAAACACATTGATATTAAGCATCATTTTATTCGATATCATGTAGAAAATGTAGACTTTTCTTTAGCATTTATTGACTTTGAAAATTATCTGAAAGAATTTTTACAAAACCCTTATTAGAAGAAAGATTTTGTTACCTTAGAAAAAGAGTTGGTATTCTCAGTGTTAATGAATTATGAGTTTTATTTTTGGACATAAAAAATCTCTCTTTTATGTGTTTCAATTTGATCATCAGTTTTTAACCAAAAAATTGGGTTTCAAAAAAGGAATTCATCATTATTCATGTTTGACCTGACTCAGCTTCGACAAATTTTGGTCCCTTGCCCCTATGTTTCAATTTTTGCATCATGGCCTACATAATTGCAACCACACTAATTCCACGGAAGGGATCCCTCAATAACATTACCTATCGTGATGTATTTGTGTTGTATTGTCTGGTTAAGAAACTCAAAATCAATTGGGCAACCTAGATTTGTGAGTATATGCTTGAGAGTGCAGCAGATGTTTATGCATCCACCATTTTGTTTTATGTCCTTCTCATTACTCAAATTCTTCTGCAATTGATCTCCTTGCTTACCCCTAGTGGAGTTGTTTCTACTTATGACTCAAAAACTTTTGCCAGTATGGGCTATGTTTTGGTTGAAGATGAATGGTGCAAGAAGGATTCTGCCCATGGAAAATCTAAACTCCCAAAGGTCAGTAAGTCTATTTCTAACTCCTCTATTGTTGTGATGAAGGAACTGGAGGAAATAAAAGATTTCTTCAAAGCCATTGAGGAAGGTGTCATGCTACTCTATGAGTCAACTTCCAAAATTCTGAACCTTGGAAAAAGAACCAACACTGACATAGGCATGGTCCGGTTGGCACTCAACGTGTTTAAACAGGAAGGCATCAAGTTATTTACTCGAGTGTTCACTCTTATGGACTCTCTCAAGTCCCAAGTCACCTTCTCTAATGATGATGTCGTTGTTTCTATTTAGAACTCGTATTCCTCTTTCTTTAAAAATATTGAAAATTCTATGACAAATTCTGCCATAATATACACAATGCCCTAATATATTTTCTGGATAAGTGGTGAATGATGACTATTTATTCAAAAGGGAGTCCTGTCCTTTTTTATGGTGGGTTGTAAGATGATTTTTAACACACTATCGGGTACACTTCCTTGTTTTTTCCTAAAGTACTTGGTAATTAATCTTCTTATTTCTCTGCTCTATGCATATTTTTTTTAGATATATGGTTTCCTTTTCTTTTTTTTATCACGCCAAAAGGGGGAGAAAGATAGAAACATCAGAAGGGCTTAAATTCAAGGGGAGAAAGTCAACTATCGATGGATAAAAGTCGAATGATATAAAGAAATATCAGAAGGAGAAAGTTGACTACTATAACGGGAAAGTCAACTGATGTTTAAATATTTGTTTGTCATTATCAAAAAATGGGAGATAGTTAGCCTCCTATATTTATATTTTATGTTTTAATAATGACAAAATAATAAGTAAACTTTGTAGGATATTGAAGATCCCTAATGATGGAAGAAGATCTCACACAAAGGACATTGAAGATCTCAAATAATGGGAGGATATCCCACATAAGGAAAGAAATATTCCCTTAAAGAAGATTGTGCTAAATATGGAGCCACATCAAAGTAGGCTATCGTTTGACAAGGAAACAAAAATCATATCAACTAAAGATCTCAATGGACAAGGCAATTGGACGCACCTCACAGTAATACCAAATGACAAGAAAGATATCACCCCTTCCATGGACATATCTGATATGGACATGTATAGATGTGAGAAAGAAAAATCACACCCGCTATGGACATACCATAAGGTGAAAACTTCCTCGATCAAGAAATCAACCCAAATCCTTGATTGAGAAGAAATATATTCGATTTCCTTATGAAAAAAAGAAGCACATACAACAGAAGACTATAAAGGCCAAAACAAAAGAAAGAAGACACTACCCAACTTTCAGGAAGAATCTCAAAGTGTCAGTCTTAGTCTCGCAAAGCTTTGTACTTATTAGTTTACAGTAATTATATAAAGAATAGGATCAAGTTGACTTTATAATACAAATTGAAGTTGTGTCACAAGATATGAAGAACAAAATAAGTCTTCGAAACTTGTTTCTCATCATTGTACTCATGCCCGACTTTGAAAGATCTAAGGAAACATTAAAACCCAAGGGTACTAGAAGTAGGCACCACATTGGTGTTTCGAACCAGGATAAATCTTCATGTCATTACTTTATAGTTAATTATTTACCTGTCTGCTTATTTAAATCTAATTTGTTTTGTGAAGTATATTGATTTGCAGGCAAGTCGACTGAGAAGTCTCAATAGTTGACTCACAAAAAATTTTAATTCACCTCCCCCCCCTCTTGAATTTCAGAATATTAGTCTAAACCTATTTTTTCCTCCCCTCAATGTTAGCTGTTTAAAAATTTTGGTCTAAGCTCAAATAAAGAGACATTACTAATCTAGTTAGATTGATTAAATGGTTAAACAAATCCTAATCCTAAAGTGATTCTTAAATATAAATATAACATAGCTTAATTTAATAAATTATAAAAAAGATTGAATTATTTTCGTATATATTAAAAGATTAAGAAATCGTGAAAACACATTTTTGTCTATTGCATAAACTTTTCATGAAGGTCAATAAATTCAAATAATATTTAAGACCCTAAACACTTTTTATATAATATAGATACATGTTGATAGATTATAGATATAGATAGATAGATATTCTCTTATATAATAAGAGACAGTTGTGGAGCCTGTCATCTTCCTCCTTGTAAATATTAACATGCTTGCTCCATAATTTTACTATATCACTCCTAATTAATTATTATATGTCATTTATGTATTAGAAAATTAATAATATTTAATTAAAAAAAAGTAAAATAGATATTTATGGCATGTCTGCTTTAGCTGCTTCAATCGTAATTTTACTATGCCACTCTTAATTAATTATTATAAGTCGTTTAACTGTTAAAAATTAATAATATTTTAAAAAAATGTAAAATAGACATTAATAACAAATTAACTCTTGATGTTTTAAGTTAACGTCTTATATGATACCCATTTAATTTTTTTCATAAGTATTTTTATAACAATTTTGCTATATCACTTCTATATAGTTATTATGAGTCATTTAAGACATGCCAACTTTGTTACTTTAATCGTGATATTTGATTGACTGTCAAAATAGTATCTGTGTCTCTTAAATTGAAATAGAAGAAAAATATTATAAATTACAATAATTAAAAATTTTAATTATTTTTAGAATATAATTGACTATCAATGCCACAAAAGTTTGAAAAGGAGATAGTATTATAAATTACAATAGCTAACAACTTAAAATAGTAAATTACAGTGCCAAAAAAGTATTATAAATTTTAATAGCTAACAACTTAAAATATCTAAAAATATATTAAAATATAATTAATTATTTAAATTTTATTTGTGTCACATAAATAGAGACCAAAAAATACATTAAAAAATACTATCAATCAATATTATTAACAACTTAAAAAAAATAAAATATATGAAATATTTATCGGGCTCTTGAAATTATATCAGTAGCACTTAAATTGGAATTGAAGAAAAAGTATTCTAAATCACAATAATCAAAAACCTAAATTATTTTTAAAATATAATTGACTATCAATGCTACAAAATTTTGGACAATGAGAGTAAAATATATTAATTTAAAATTACATAAAAGGTATTATAAATTATAATAGTTAACAACATAAAAGTTTAAAAAACAATAATTTATTATATATTTAAAAAAATACGTGAAAAATACTATAAATGACAATAATTAACGACTTAAAAAAACTAAAAGATATAACATATTTGGTTGATTGTCGAAACTATATCAGTGTCACTTAAGTTGGAATGACCAAAAAGAATTATAAATCTCAATAATTAAAAACTTACATTATTTTAAAATATAAGTGACTATTAGTGCCACAAAAGTTTGGACAAGGAAAGTAACATATATTATTTGAGAATTACATAAAAATTATTATAAATTATAATAGTTAACAACTTAAAATATCTACTAATATAATAGAAGAAAAAGTATTACAAATCACAGTAATTAAAAACTTAAATTATTTTAAAAATATAATTGACTATTAATGCCACAAAAGTTTGGACAAAAAGAGTAACATATATTATTTAAAAATTACATAAGAATATTATAAATTACAACTTTTAACAGCTTAAAATATCTAAAAAAAATTAATCTATTATATATTTCAAAACAAAAACTATAAATCACAATAATTAACAACTTAAAAATTTTAAAAGATATAAAATATTTGGTTGAATCTTAGAATTATACCAGTGCCACTTAAATTGAAATACTTAAAACTAATTGACTATTAATAAAGCAAAAGTTTAGAGAAGGAGAGTAACATGTATTATTTGAAAATTACATAAAAAGTATTATAAATTACAATAATTAATAACTTAAAATATATATATAAAAAGGATTTAATCTGTTATATACTTCAAAAAAAGATGTAAAAAAATTATAAATCACAATAATTAACAACTTTAAAAAATTTAAAGATATAAAATATTTAATTGACTCTCGAAATTATTTGATATAACATGTTTGGTTGATTGGCGAAATTAATTGTGGCATTTTGATAAAAACTTTGAACGAGGCAACTTTCTTTTATTTTTCCCCTTTTACAACAATAATATCATTACAAATCATTCTAGTTATCTTTATTATTTTCAGTTTTCTTATTATTAGGCCCGTGAGAGCATATCCCACTTGTATAGATATAGATGGAAAAACATAAGAAGAAAGAGGAAAAGAAGAATTTAAAAAAAATGTGAAACACAGATTATATTGGAAGAGAAAAGAAAGAAATTGAAAACTACTTTTTATGAAGAGAGAGATTTTTATAGAGAAAATTGAAGAAAAGGTGTCTTTTAAGTCTTGAATGAAGGATTGGTGACATTGACCAACTTAAATGGTCAAACATCATTAGGAGACTTCATTAAGTTAATTGTGGACTTGATTAATAGTTTTAAAATTTTTTAATCTTTTCAAAAATACAAATCAACCCAACCCACACCCATCTTCAATCCAAATCAACCAATCTCTCTCGACACCTTCTCTCAACTTTCTCCCAACCAACAATTCTATAAATTTCTCCTTTCAATCCTCGATGATTTCAACATCAGACGATAAATAATTGGGCTTCGAGTTTTTTTTTTACTTCAACCTTCAATCGATGTGACAGCCTTGCTCTCCGGACACAACAGCTTTGAATTCTTCAATCTTCAATCGACGTAACAGCCTCGCTCTCCGACCACAACAGCTTCGAATTCATCATTGTTCTTTTTCTTATTTCACAGGTAAAAACTTATGGCCTTTTTAGTTTTGAAGAAAATGAGGAACTTGAGCCAACTTTTCTTATAATATTAGTTAATAATTTCAATATTTGTTGCTTTAATTTGAAATATGGTCTAAATAAAACCTATTTTTTGGTATTTCTTCTATTCTCTTTTCAAAATGAATTATGATTTTTTGTTGTTTGTTGCCTTTTTTTGAAGTTTTACTTTTGTTGTTTGTGTTTATAAAAACAAAACAATGATTTAGATTGATTTGTTCTGTTCTTGTTCCTGATAAAAATGGTGATATTGCTATTTTTCTGTTGAACAAAATCATGCTACTGTTTTTTATTTTATCCAATAGATTATTCATCTTGTGTAATAATTAACTATCTGATGCAACAAATTTGATAGATGATGCAACCTATAAACCATCTGATGCACCAGAGAAACTATCAGATTATAATTCTGATGTAATAGATTAATCATCTGATGCAACAGTTTAACTATCTGATGCAACAGATTAACCACATATTGCAACAGATTAAGCATCGAATAAAAAATCTAATGCAACTAATTAGCCATCTGATGCAATGGAAAAACCATCAGATTAATGATATGATGCAACAGATGAAGCTCTTGTTGGATAAAATCATATCAACTGTTCCAACAGGACATGTCCAAGACATAATTTTTCAACTGATCATTCAACTGCCGCGATAGATGGCCCAATACTGGAAGAAATCTTAACAATATTAATCGTTGATAACTGTTCCAACAAATCACTCATGTGTTGCAACAGATGTGTGACCTGTCACACAAACTATTCATCTTTCTCAACGGATGAGTGATATGTTTTGTATTGTCGCAATAGATTACTCAGCTATTTTTGTAGATTAGTTAACTGATCTGACAGATCACTTATATGTTGCAAAATATGTGTAATCTATTGCATAGACCATTTATTTTTCTCAATAAATGAGTGATATATTTTGTATTATCATAACAGATTACTCAACTGTTGCTACAGGTTATTTAACTATTCTAATAGATCACTCATATATTGCAATAGATGATGTTGCAACAGATGTGTGATTTACTGCACAGACTATTCATTTTTCTCAACAGGTGAGTGATATGTTTTGTATTATTGCAATAGATTACTCATCCACTGAAATAGGTTGTTTAACTGTTCCAATAGATCACTCATGTTGCAACAATGTTTGATCTATTGCACAGACCATTTATCTGTCTTAAAAGATGAGTGATACATTTTGTATTATTGCAAAAGATTGCTCATCCACTGCAACAGGTTTGTTATATATTGCAATAGATATACTACTTAGAGCAATAGATAAGTGATCTGTTAGAACTGTTATTTTACTATTTTGCTTGTTAGATTTACTGTTATCCCTTTTTAATGATGCATTAATCAACTATAATATATTTTTTTTATGTTCCTGTTAATTTTAGATAATATGGCTCCCAAAAAAATAGAATTCGAATCAAGTCCAAGTAAAAGAACTAGTGAAGCAGCTAGGCTATATCTACCACTCTATGAGCTTTCTTTACAAGTGTTATCTCAATCAAGAGTAGAATATGATAAACATGGGGAGGAGGAATGTTTCAAAAGAGATTATCCAAATGCTAATAGCCCTTTTATCGAAGAGTTAGACAAAACCTTCAGCATTGATCGTTATCCTGTGAGAATACAGTGTGATGGTGCCACAGATTTAACGAGTGATTTTGTGGTTAAGTCATCCATAGGAAAATCTTTTGACACCTTCAGAAAAATACTTCGAGAACAAAAATTGGATGATTATTTTAGGGACAACTTCTTTGAAAAATATCTTGATTTGCCTGAGGACAACAATGCTCGTTTCTAAATGAAAATGGTATTTGAACTTCTGAAGTATAGGTTTATATATGAAAACAAAGATAAGATGGATGAGGTGTGGATAAATTATTGTGGCATGCCTGTTTGTTTTGGTTTGAAGGAGTTTGTCATAGTTACTGGACAAAAATGTTATCCTACTTCTTAAGTTATACCTATTCTAACCCAAAAAAAAGCACCCCGCACACCCAAAAAAGGCAAATGCAAGTCGTGTGATCATGCTGACCTGGAGTCTATTATTGGTCCAAGCTTCAAAAACAAAAAATTGATAGAAGCATCGAAAGGTAAAGAACTTTCAAAGAAGCACAAACAGTCGTTGTGCTTGGTTTGGTTTGTACATAATATTCTTTGAGCGAGAGACGTTAACAACAACATAAACATTGGTTTAATAAATCTCCCCGAGTATCTTGAGGTGTTTAATAGCTATCCTTGGGGTTATGAAAGCTTCAAAATGACTGTCCAATATTTGTTGACTCCGTTAGCGCCAAAGACAGTTAACTTATATGGCTTTCCATGGGCTTTCATGGTAAATATTTTATAACTTTGTTTTATTATGATATCATTAATTTTTCCACTCAATAATAGTTTTGATTTATTGTCGTTATTTTATAGTCTTAGGCGTTTGAAGCCATTCCTCATTTGAGACAACAGGTGAACTACCAAGAAAATATTTCCTGTCCAAGAATCTTGAGATGGTTGTCTGCTAAAAATGATAAAAATGTAAGATCTCTAGATCTCTTCAACCCCCCGAAAGATGCAGTAAGTAAATTATAATTAAGTTTTTATTTTAATTAATGATTTTTTTGAATGGTCTAATCATCATTCTAATATATGTAATGATTTATGTTAGATTGTGCATCAATCGCTAGTTCTGGCCAATCGAGAGTTGAAGATGCCATTTTTTCTTACTTTACGATATGTGCAAACTTTATCGGACCCTAAGGTCATCGACAAAATAAAAATAGAATTATTTGGAGCAACAACCATTACAAGAAAAATAATTTTGGAGGGTGGGCTTGTTGTTGTTGTTGATGGTCTTAGTGGTGATGGAGCTGCTGGTGATGGAAGTGGTGTTGCTGTTGGTGCTAATGCTGATCCTCTTATAGTATTTATATATAGTGATTAATGCTATTAATGCATTAATTGCTTTTGTAAAGGAACTGACATCTAAGAGGGGTGTCATTCCATCAAAGAGGATTTTATTCCCATCCATTCCACTAGATACTAAAGCTAAGAGGAGAGGAATGTGATTCCAAGGCATTATCAAGAATCCAAAAGAAAAAATTGCAACTCCTCTATCAGTGTGTTGCACTGAGCAATGTATAATGTCTAAAGAAGAGCAGCATGAGCTGAACAAGGTGAATATATATGTCTTCCAACTAACAAACACTTCCAACTAACAAATAGACACATTTATGTTTCAACGTATGACACATCTGCTAAAAATTATCAAATAGATATATACATCTGTTGCAATAGTTGACTAACTTATTGCACCAGATAAAGTACTTGTTGCGACATATGTGTCGTCTATTTTAGCAAATCAAACAGCTCTTTGTACCGCTTTTATTTATACCAACAGATGACCTATCTGCTGTAAAAGATGAGTCATATATTACAACAGATGGTTCATCTATTGGAAATTATCATACAGGTCTTCCTCGTGTAGAAATTTGACCCATCAGTTGATTCATTGTTGCAACAGAAATATAATCTGTTTGGGATAATTTAAAATAGGAGAAAGACCTATTTGATTTGCTAGAACAGATGAGTTATCCTTTTTCATTTTGTTGTATCTCCGTGATTAGCATTGACCAATTGTGGCTTTCTAGGTGGATGTAGAAGCTACCGCTGAACAATATTGACAATATGCTACTCTACTCTTTTTATGAAAATATGGAGAAAAGAAAGCACAGAAACCGTACGTAAGCGACAATAAAGATCCACGATGAGTAAATCCGAATTCCATAGCACCGGATGAAGAATAACTTGTCCATATTGAGTAGATCTTTATATCTTGAGTGTGTCAAAGTAATAACCTCATCCCTCCTTAGGACTCCTTGACATCAATACTTAAATTGTTGATGTATTTGTTAAGATCTGAACCTATAACAATTTTTTTACATTTCATTTATTCGTTGATTTTATTTTAGCTAATTTCTTAAGGCTTCGATTGATTTTATTTTAGCTAATTTATTTTACCTGTTGCAACTGATAATGTATCTGTTGCAACAGACATCACATCTGTTGGAAAATATCGAACATATTTGACATATTTTTCAACAGGTAGGTAATCTGTTGGAATTTATCAAACAGGTCTTCCTATTGCTACAACAGTTAGACTTAGATAGAAACACAGACATAATGCAATAGATGATCAACCTATTACAACAGATAAACTATATGTCAAAATAGGTAGAATATCTATTACAACGGATGGAGAATCTGTTGCATTATAAAAATTCAACTTTCATTGGACATAAAAAAATTGTCACTACATGTGAAAAAGTGAAAATGAATTGAAATAAAAAAAGGTGAAACCAATCGACATTATTCATTTCAAACACCTAAAATAAAATAGGCATCAAGTAGACAGTGATCATTTTAAATACGTAAAATAAAATAGGCTCAAATGTGTCAAGTTGGCACTTTTTGCTGACTTGGTATCTGATTTTGCCCCCAACGGTCATTTTTCCCCCAATGTCTTATATATTCATATTCTTCCTAAAATTTAACCCTAAATTTCCAAATCTTCTTCTTCTTCGTCATCTTTTTTTTATCAATCCAAATTCTTCAAATTATTTGCATTTTTTCTTTCTTTTATTCATCTTTTTTTTATTTTTTCCAACTGAACTTGACAATGTCGAGCGCATCTTCCACTGTTTTTTATGATAACAATTTTCGATATTGTAAGTGCGGTCATGAAGCCCTTTTGAAGACTTCTTGGACTCAACAAAATCCAGGTTGTAGGTTTTTCACTTGTAAGATTTCAAAGATAATATTTTTTAATTTAATTAGTTGATTAATTATCGACTTGTAATTGTTTTGTAATTGTGTTCTTATTTTTATAGAAATTGCGTGGATGAGATTACTTTGATTGGTAGGAAGAACAACACCCTTCACAAGAAAATCATGTAATCTGGGGTTTGTTGAAGAAAGTCAAGGCTTCTGAAGAGAAACAAAATCGAGCAAGAATATACTACATTGTTTTCATTATTGCTACTGATTTGGTGGTGTTGGGCACATGGATTTTCAAGCCTAATTGCTGAAATTTTCATGGTGGTGTATTTGCTACTAGATTGGTGTTGTCGAGCACATGGATATTCAAGCGTGTAATTGCTACAAAATATCAAATATATTTAGGCACATGTTGTAAAATTTAGGTCATCTATTGGAAATTATCAAACAGGTCTTCCCTCTGTTGCAACAGATTAGACTTAGATCAGTTAGAAATAGCATTGACATAATACAACAGATGACCAACCTATTGCAATAGATAAACTATCTACCAGAATAGATAAAATATATTTTACAACAGATTGACAATCTATTGCATTATAAAAAAATTCAACTTTCATTCTATTAGAAAAAAAACTATTGCCGCTACATGTACATGTAATTTAAAGTAAAGTGGAGTATGACTTAAAATAAAAAATTATTATTTCACAGGCTCTTCTATACACACAGTCTCCAAGCATCCAGTTAGTACCCCATAAGCCCAGACCTCTTGCAGGTTTACCATAGCATTGTCGCACAGAATGGTCATTGGCTTGGCCATTTCTCTGTCGATCAACAAACATTCGATGTGTGCAAGAACGTGCGAGCCGCTCGCATAAATGACATCATTTTTTAAAAGGATCATGTTGTTGTTTTGACGGTCATAATCCCATGATTTCTTCATCGATGCTTCCTTTGGAAAATGATTTATCAGTTTACTCTCCCTCAACAAGATGAGCAATAGCTCCATCAGTGGCTCCATGAGGAAAAAAAGATCGACATTGTCAACGAGAGGTTCGTTGTAGTCATAAACATTGATCTTTCCCTCCTCGAGTAGTATCTTAATAGTATGATAATGTATGGCCTTCATGCTAATGACTGAAAGAATCCTCTTTGCCTCGGTCCAGCTCTTACCGTCTGGATTTGGCCTCTCCCCTCTAACATATTTTATCATTTCTTCTTCATCCTAATTCAACATAGAAGCTAAGAAATTAAATCTCGTGCCATAGTCTAATGAGGCATTATTGAGTTGATCGTACTTATCCTTGAGCTTCTTACAGAAGTCGAGGTCTATTATCCTATTGGCAGCATCATAAGTTTCCGGGTACGTTAATTGCCTTTCCCTCATAAGGAAAAGAATTTTGTCAACATGCTGTGATTTAAGAAGATAATTTTTAAATAAGTTAGCAATTGTAAAGATGGTCCATATTCTGTATAGGGTTCTCTGAAATAATAATCCAACGTAACTTATGCATAAGATGGATAGTAAGTTGCAACAAAACCACAACCAGTTGCACCAGAATACCCAGCTATTGCAATAGATTTCACATCTGTTACGTAGCTTCTTCTTCATGAGGTAGATTAGATTAGAAGGCTAGGTTAGAAAAAGTAAACTTGCCATGTCCTCATACTGCATACACATATCTGTCATAGACTGGAAGTCTTGGGGGGGAAAGCAAGGCCTGGGGTAATCTGGTGCGCCTGGCTTAGTATTCTTGGCCTGTCACAGATCCCTCTTCTCTTTGGCTCTAAGTTCTTCATATATGTCCACCTTCTTCTTGAATAGCCCCTAAGCTTCAACAACTTTTTGAGAGGGAGGAGTTGCAATTATTTTTTATTTCCGATAAGAGAGTACGTTAGTAATTGCTCTTTTTTTCCTCCTAACCAATAATGTAGCAGTGTATCGCTCCCTCAACTTCTTGGATGGTATGACACCCCTCTTGGATTTAAATTACTCGACAGATTTAGAGATAGCCTCTACTTTTTCAAAGAGTTTATCCTAGTTATCCTTGCACTCTTCGTATTCGCAAGAGAATATGAGGGTAAAGAGGGGTGAGAGGGACCTGTGTAAGGGTAAAAAGGGGTGTTTTCAAACATATTTATTTTTTCTTGAGCATCAACATGCTCATCATTATGAGTGGTACCAGCATCAGTATGCCTGCCACCAACACTAATAACTCCACCAAAAGAAGCATCGGATCTGCCTTAGTAGGTTAGTCATGAAGAGCCTCAACATTAGGCTGACCTTGCCTAACTGCTCTTTTTATGGCTGTTGCTCCAGAAAATTTCTTCCTTATTAACTTCACCGTTGTGTCTGCTATAGTATCAACATGACCTAGAGTAATATAAAAAGTCATCAACGACTCCTCCTCAGTAGGCACGATCCGTGGATGCACAACCTAGAAAAAAAGATAGATATATTTAAATTATATAATATAATAATTTTCACAGTTGTGTTGACATTTTAACAATCAACTTTTGAAACGGCTTAACAATATGTTGCATCAGCTTATACATCTGTTGCACAGTTTGCAGTAAATAGTTAAAATCCATTTGAGTCGGGTTCAGAGAACCAGAGCAACACATAGGTAATCTAATGTAAAATATCAATCATCTGTCACAACAGATTACCAATCTATTGCACCAGTTGCACAAGCCGAGCAATCTGTTGGGTTACATATTATCCAACAGATGATCTATATGTGTATTAATAATATGTTACATTAGATTACACACCTGTTGCATAATTTGTAGTAGATGGTTAATCTGTTAGGAGTCGGGTTCAGAGAACCAAAGCAATAGATGGGTAATCTGATGCAAGATATCATTCTTCTATCGTAACAAATTATCCATCATTACACCGGTTGGCACAGGATGGGTAATCTATCGCAACAGATATCCCATCTGGTGTATCAGATATAACATCTTTTGCACCAAATATAACATCTATTCAATATCTTTTATTGATTAAAATTATTTTACTTGAAGAAGACATACTACATCATTCGTAGGGTTAAAGAGATCAACCTTCTTAATTTTGGTGTTGTTCTTTTTAGCCAACCACCTAAATATCCTTGGATGAGAAACCTCATCCGGGTAATCCATTACCTGCTTTCGAAGGAGAGGAATGACTTCAAATGTCCAAGCCTAAAAAATGTAAATAGGAAGCAAGAAAAAAAAGTCATAATAACTATATTCAATATAAATTATGGATAAGTTGAAATAGTGATTAATTTTACCATGAAACCCCAAGGAAAGCCATATAATGTGGTTATTCCTGAGGTTAGCTTTGTCAGTAAATATTGGAAAGTCAAGTAGAAGCTATCATATCCCCAGGGATAATTGTTGAATTTATCAAAATCCTCAGCACGCGTCAACAAATCATCTTCTATGACCTTGTTAATGTCTCTTACCAATATAACTGAATGGGCAAACCAAACTAAGCATAATCTCTCCCTTTACTTCTTAGGTATGGTTTTATCAATGAGATTTGTCAATAAATCTGTTGCTTTGTAGCCACATCGAGCCATGTCAAACAACCCATCTATTTTTCCTTGCATTCTCTTGCTTTAGATCTTTTGTAGGGTGTTCCCTTGGCGATAGGTGGTTCTTCTGGATGATGGCATCTCATGCCCATCATATTGCAAACTCTTACAAGCCAAAACAAACCGGTATGCCACAATAGTTGATCCAGATTTCATCCATCTTTTTTTTCCCACCACGTACTTGATCCTGCGCTTAAGAAGACCATGTACTATCCTCATTGGGAAACGAGCAGAGGCGTCCTCAGCTAGCTCAAGAAAGCATCCAAATCAGCTCTTCTTAAAAAGTTCATCTATGTTTTCGTCCTTCATAATTTTCCTAAAATTAGTAAATTTACTCCCCATCTGACATTTAAGTACAATTTGACCAGCTAGTTCTTCTTCT
Source organism: Capsicum annuum (assembly GCF_002878395.1). Lineage (NCBI taxonomy): Eukaryota > Viridiplantae > Streptophyta > Magnoliopsida > Solanales > Solanaceae > Capsicum > Capsicum annuum. Next base: position 117,180,916 of record NC_061119.1, read on the forward strand.
ACTTTTTGGTCATTTATCAGCATCACAACTTGAAACTTGTCAATACTAAAAGTTTTGACAGGATCATGCTGGGATGTTTATATTAATTCACGCCCCATTGGTGATCCATTATCACCATGTTTATGATCATCCTCTTTCTCTTTGTCTTTTTTTTCTCTTTCTCACTCTCTAGTTCCTCCTCTTTCTCATTTCCATTTTCTTCATCACCGTCTACAACCCTATCCACCTCTCTCAATGTTTTTATATCTCTTCTAATCTTCACTTTGTTTCCCTAATTGAGATTGTTCAGTAAGCACCTCTAAATCCCTCTGTACTATAGCCTTTTTTGGGGGTGGTCAGACGTTGGTCTACTTTCACTTTCTTTACTTTTGGAAGACATGTTTTACCTACAAACAATAGAAAAATAAAAAATACATTACAATTGATGTATGCATAAATTTTAAAAAATACATTACAAACAACACTAATAATGACACACCAACAGCCAACCCACCACAAACACCACCAACCAATGCCACCACCAGCCACCACCAGTACCACGACGACTACCACTACCACCACCATCACAAAAACCATAAACACCATCTAAATATACCATGACAGTCAATAGAACACTGCAATAGAAACTAGGGTTTTCTCGAGTTCTTCCTATGATTTTACCATCAAAACTCAAAATTGTAAACCCATTCTCGAAGATAATACAGCTAAAAGTTTTATTTTTCATCATTAACTTAAAAGCCCTTATTTTTTAGAAAAAAATCACAAATACAGAACTCTTCTCAAACTCTGTTACCTATGAAGATAGAGAAAATAACTGATACAAGCAAGAATGAAGTCAAAAATAAAACCTATGTGGTCAGCAATAAGAAGAAAATTGATCTGTTGTGAAGGGTAGAGCAATTTGTTGAGTATTTGTAGTTATTGTCTATAATGTATAATTGAGTGAGAAAGAGAAAGCGAGAACTCGAGATTTGAAATGATGAAATGTTTTTCTCGTAAATGGAAGATTTGTATGGGTTGATTTGTATTTTGGAAAAGAATGTCAAGTTTTGAAAATATTAATTTGGTCCGAATTGATCTCAATTATTTTTTAAAATTATAAAAGGTATGCATAATTTTCAACCCTCTCATCATGCAATTGCCAAAAGACTCTCTTGAAGTTGTAGTTGACCCGATGAACTCACCCACCCCTATCCTAGTTTAATTAATTTAGGTATATAAACTCAATTGAAATTGTATAAAAAACAATGCTCAACCTGTTGCATCAGATACTAATTTATTACAAATTATCAAACAAATTAAGTAATCTATTGCAACAGATTACCCATCTGTTGTAAATTATCAAATAGATTGTCACATGTCGCAATAGATTACCCATCTATTGTTAGAACTCATACCTGATCCTAGATTAATCAATTGAGGTATTGGTCTAACATATGAGGTAGTAAGAATTGGTTTGATCGATGACTCTTGTCGGGAGGAACACAATATTATCTCATCATTTCAATTGACCAAAGACTCAATTGAAGTTGTAGTTAACCCTATGAGAACTCACCCCTAGTCCTAGATTAATCAATTAAGGTATTGGTCTAACATATGAGGTAGTAAGAATTGGTTCGATCAACGACTCTAGTCAGGAGAAACACAATACCATCTCATCATTCAATTGCCCAAAGACTCAATTGAAGTTGTATTTGACCCTATGAGAACTCACCCCTGGTCCTAGATTAATCAATTGAGGTATTGGTCTAATATATGAGGTAGTAAGAATCGGTTAGATCGACGACTCTGGTTGGGAGGAACACAATTCCATCTCATCATTCAATTGCCCAAAGACTCAATTGAAGTGGTAGTTGACCCTTTGATAACTCATCCCCAGTCCTAGATTAATCAATTGAGGTATTGGTCAAACATATGAGGTAGTAAGAATCAGTTTGATCGACGACTCTAGTTAGGAGAAACAAAATACCGTCTCATTATTCAATTACCCAAAGACTCAATTGAAGTTGTAGTTGACCCTATGAGAACTCACCCCTAGTCCTAGATTAATCAATTGAGGTATTGTCTAACATATGAGGTAGTAAGAATCAGTTCGATCGACGACTCTGGTCTCATCATTTCAATTGTCCAAAGACTCAATTGAAGTTGTACTTGATCCTATGAGAATTCACTCCTGGTCCTAGATTAATTAATTGAGGTATTGGTCTAACATATGAGGTAGTAAGAATCGATTCGATCAGTGACTCTTTTCGGGAGGAATGCAATACTGTCTCATCATTTTAATTGTCCGAAGACTCAATTGAAATTGTATTTGACCCTTTGAGAACTCACCCCTAGTCCTAGATTAATCAATCAGGGGTCGTTTAGTAGAGTGCATAAGAACAATGCAAAATAAACCGTATTAGTAATTCTTGCATTAGTAATACTTGTATTATTTATGCTTGTATTAGTTATGCTTTTATTATTTCTTTCTTATACATTGTTTGTTTTGATGTATAGGAAATAATACATCTTACATAATTTCTATAAAAGAAATTTTTGTTTGCAAAAATTCCCTTCTTTAATTTTGTACACTTTTTTGCAACAAAGTTCTTTGGTTATTTCAAACATAATTAATATTGTTGAACTATTATATAGAGGTTTAGGATTAATTGCAAGACCTTCATCTTTGCACAAAAATGTTACGCCGACGGATTAACATGGTTGAAACAAAAATAAAATACAAGATGTAAAATTAAAAAATAGTCTCAATTTTTTTATAAATCTTTTTAAAGACTCTCGAAGCAAAGAAAAAATATGTTATGTTATATTTGTGACAAATATAAGAGAAGAATATTATTGAATTATTGTAAATACATTATTACATTGAGGCCCTATTTATAGAAAATACATTCCAATCCTTTTCCTAATAGGATACTACATTACAATCCTTTTTCAAGTAGTATTTTATATGTTATTCCTATTCCTACTCATATTCTAACACTCCCCCTCAAGCTGGTGCATAGAAGACATATGTACCAAGCTTGTTATAGATGTAACTAATATGAAAATTGGTGAGTGACTTCGTGAAGATATCTGCAAGAAAACTAATAAGGAATGCTTTGGACGTATGGGAGACCTCAATTGAAACAGAACAAACTGAAAAAAATGATCCGAAAAGTAGTAAGTATTTCCGTAAAGTCGATGTATCACTGGAAAATTTTTGAAAAATGGTATAAAATATATGGGTTATCTCGAAATGAAGAGACAAGTAGATCTTGAACATGAAAGTCAATGGAAACTTAGCCAAAACACGCTCACACGCCGGATTATTAGATTTAATGGCTGAAAAATGGCTACAATCTGAGGAAAAAAAAGTATATGGGTAGGGTCGGAATGATGACATGACCCTACTAAAAAGAGAAATATGTGTAGGTTCAGAATGATGGCACGACCCTATTGAGAAATAAAAATTATATGAGTAGGGTCGGAATGATGGAACGGTCCTACTAGAAAAGAGAAATTATATGGGCAGGGGCGGAATGATGGCACGACCCTACTGAAAAAAATCTGAGAAGTCACCGAAAAGACGTACGAAACTATGTAAATTAAAACTGAGGAGTCACCAGAAAGATGCATGGTGCTATGCAACTCAGATATGAAACAGTAGTCTGGAAAGATGCACAGTGCTACACAAATCAGATATGAGAAAATAGTCACCGAAAAGAAGTATGGTGCTAAGAAAAATAGATATGAAAAAGTAGTCACCGAACAGATGCATGGTGCTATGCAAAGATATGAGAAAATAGTCACTAGAAAGATACACAGTGAGTTAGTGACCAAACTTTTGCTAACATAATCATTGGCTAGATGGGCGACATATATGGATTATAGCCGCCCGCCGACAGCGGAAGCTCTTTGATTCTTTACCAATCATGAAAGCTCTGATACCATATGAGAAATATAAGAGAAAAATATTATTGAACCTGATTACTGAACTTGAGTACTGATAACATGAGATATTGATAACTGTATAACTAAAATAATTGATACTAAGCGACTTTGTCTGACAGTCTAGATTTTGATGGAACAAGCTGAGTTCTGTATTATTCTGAGTTGACTGTATCTGACAGTCCTAAATTCTATAGAACTATCTGAGTTCTATTTCTGAGACTGAATGACTGTATCTAATAGTCCTGATTCTGTACAGAAACTATGGGAAGTAGTTATCTAACCGACATGCCCTTAATACACCATTATGACTGAGTTGGGGTCCAATCTGTAACCCCAATTGGAAGGGTGTTAATACCCACCACTGGTAAAGATAATCTGTGAGTAACCCTTATATAACAGGTAAATCTAGGGAGAATGGTGGGAACCCTCATATGATAGGTTAAGCCACCTCATCTTCCCTTATATAACAGGCTATGATATCTCAAGCTACACTGGCTACATAGTTCTGGAATACAAGGATTGCTTCAAAGAATCACACCCTCATATAACAGGTGAGTTCCCATCCTTGAGTTCACTCGGTACTAATTTTTACTCCCATCTGAATAGACACAGAATATGGATTACTGAACTGAATTAACTGAGTTCTGTTGACTGACAGAATATTACTGAGATCTGATAACTGGCTGAGATTACTGAGATTTCCTAAGTCATATGACTGATGAAATTCTATGGATCATGGCTTGACTGAGGATATCGTGAAAACATAACATTAAACCTAGGCATACAGCTATATTTTTCGAGTACAATTACCCCAGGACTCGATGGAAGGAAACTGACTAAGCATGACTTTATTGAATACATGATCACATCATCAGTTCACAATATAATAAGTTGGAGAATTCATAAAGTACAAGTTCTAAAGCGCCATAACGTCCACACATACATTTATAATTCATTGACTAGCACATTTCATCAAATACTTGATATGCATGAACTTATGCATGAATAGGGTTTTCATATTATCATACTAGTAGGGCACTTTTCCTTCACATAGGCATTTAATAAACACATGGTGAGCATAGTATATGTATCCAACATTACACAACAAGTAAACATCATGATTCAATTCTAATTTCACCATTCAAGGGTTTAATCATGGATTCACATGAAACTACACCTATAATAATTAATTCCACCTAAGATTTATCACCAAACATGGATTAGAATTCAATTAGTCATTATCAATATGAACAAAAGCAAATCCAACATGGAATTCATTAAAGCCCATATACTTGAACTTTGAAAAGAGATTCTTGGGCTTCATGGGTGAAAGGAGTCCATGAATGAACACTATGCATACCTGGGTGAGTGATTTCTTGAAGATCTATAGAGGAAAACTTGAATTCTTGGCTTGGAATCAAGCACCTAGGGTTTCTTGTTCTTGGGGATTGATCTTTGAGATAAACAATACTTTGTTATTGTAGAAAAATAATGAAGTTATGAGCTATGGTCGGGTGTAATTAGGTGTTAAATCGGGTGGAAAAATACCCAAATACCCTTTTTAAAATGGCTTTAAAATAACTGAATGGGATGTGCGACGGTCCATCGGTCCTGATCGTCGTACGTGGGCAGAATAGGGGTTCACTCTCCCTACAGCGACAGCTTGAGTGATGGTCCATCGCTAGCTTAATGGTCCATTAGCCTAAGCCATTGTCCTTAGGTAGAATGTGGTCTTACTTCCTCCGCTGCGACAGTTTGGGTGACATTTCATCGCTAGCTCAATGGTCCATTGGCTCTCACCATTGCATATTGGCTCTCACCATCGCACCTAGGCGGTTTTGACTGTCTTCTATTTTTTGGCCATAACATTCTCTTTCGATGTTCGATTTGGACTAAATTGGCATCGTTGGAAAGCAAATTTAGTTTCCCACATGAAAAAAAAGTGAAAATATTAAAAATTCCATATATATAAAAGTGGATTCATCTTTTAAAGTAAGTTTCTAACATACTTGGGATGATTTCAAGCTAGGTAGAAGTATGGGGTATACAATGTCTCCCCCTTGAGAACATTCATCCTCGAATGAGACTGAGTGAGAGGGGAGAAGATAGACTAACATACATACTAAACATGAATAACTGGAACATGATCTCATAACTGACATGACTGATAACTTAATATATCATACCGAACATGCATATCTGATGCATGTGTAACTGATTCATGAATGCATGATTGAGTGCTCTGATAAACTAAGTTTCTCACAATGAGAATGCATATCTGATGCATGATTATATGACTGCACTGGTGCATAAATGCATGACTGAATATGTAATGGTATTTAATACCAAGTTTATAATGGAATTCTGAACATGAAATGGATACCAAGCTTGTCACTGAAATCTGAATATGAAAATGAAAAACTTAAGGAGAACTATTACCTTGACCTAGATTTGGGTTTGCGGAAAAAAAGTGAGGGTACTTGGTCCTCATATCTTCTTCTGCTTCCCAAGTAGATCCCTTTACGAACTGATTCTGCCAAAGAACTTTGACTAGAGGGACTTCTTTGTTCCTCAGTCTACAAGTCTGGTAGTTAAGAATTTTGACTAAAATCTCTTCATAAGAGAGGCTGTTCTGAACATCTATTCTCTGAATAGGGACTACAACTGTTGGGTCACCTATACACTTCTTGAGCAAAGAGACATGGAAGACTGGATGAACTGAGGCTAGATTTTAAGGTAATTCGAGCTCATAAGCTACCTTGACTAAACGAATGAAAATTTTGAAGGGACCGGCATATCGGGGACTGGGCTTTCCCTTCTTGCCAAACCACTTCACTCCCTTCATGGGAGAGATCTCTAGATAGACATAATTACCAATCTTGAACTCGAGATCCTTTTCACACACATCCGTATAAGACTTTTATTGGCTCTGAGTAGCTCAAAGTCTTTCTCTAATCAACTGGACTTTATCTAAGGCATCAAATACTAAGTCAGGCCCTATGAATGAGGCCTCACTAACTTTGAACCAACCGATTAGAGATCTGTATCTCCTACTAAAGAGAGCTTTGAATGGAGCCATCCGAATACTGGAATGATAGTTGTTGTTGTATGCAAACTCAATCAAAAAAAAGTGGTCATCCCAACTACCCTTGAAATCAATTGCACACACCCTTCACATATCTTCTAAAGTCTGAATGGTCCTTTTTACTTGACCATCTGTCTGAGGATGAAAGGTTGTACTGAGATGAACTTAGGTACCAAGACCCTTTTAGAATGCTTTCCAGAAATAAGAGGTGAACTGGGTACCTCTGTCTGAGATAATACATAATGGAACACCGTGGAACCTGACCAACTCTCTAATGTCGAGTTTTCCATAATTCTTGGTTGAATAAGAGGTATGGATTGGAAGAAAATGAGCTGATTTGGTTATCCTATCTACAATAACCCAAACTGAATCATGTTGACGATTAGTATGAGGCAAACCCATCATGAAGTCCATGTTTACTTCTTCCCACTTCTGAGTAGAATATTGAACTCTTGCATGGACACACTAGGCTTCGGATGCTTTATCTTAACCTGCTGACATGCAGAGCACATAGCCACAAGATTTGCAATATCTCTCTTCATCCACTCCACCAATAGATTTCTCGCAAGTCGCAGTAAATATTTGTGGCCCCTAGATGAATAGAGTAGCACACACCATGTGCTTTTGCAAAAATTTACTGCCTTAAGTCATCTACACCTGGAACACACAACGTAATACACTATCTCCCTCCTGGGAGAAAACCTCTACTTTCTAATCCTTGACTGACTATTTCAACTTGACTAGACTGGGATCTCTATCTTGCTTTTCTTTTACCTTAAAAACTAGAGATGATTCTGAACTACTCTAAACCCATATGTCACCCTCCTGTAAATCGACTAAGAGAATGCCTAGTCCGGCAAGATAATGGATTTCCTGAGCTAACTTCTTCTTACTGTCCTCAACATGAGCAATACTACCCATAGACAGTCTACTAAGAGTGTCGGCCATAATGTTGGCCTTTCCTGGATGATAAAAGACACTCATGTCGTAATCTTTAAAGAGCTCTAACCACCTTCTCTCATGAAGATTAAGATCTTTCTGAGAAAAGACATACTGAAGGCTCTTGTGATCTGTGAACACATCCACATAAACTACGTATATATAATGCCTCCAAATCTTTAAGGCAAATACTATGGTTGCTAACTCAAGATCATGAGTAGGATAATTCTTCTCATGGGGTTTAAGTTTTCTAGAGGCATAGGCTATGACCTTACCATGTTGCATGAGGACACAACCCAAACCTAATTTGGATGCATCCCAATACACTACGAACCCATCGAAACCACGTAGAAGAGCTAAGATTGGAGCTGAGGTGAGTCGATTCTTCAACTCCTAAAAACTCTTCTCACAAGGATTCGACCACTGAAACTTGACTTTCTTCTGAGTCAATCTGTACATAGGGGATGCAATAAAATAAAATCCCTCAACAAATCATCTGTAATAGCCAGCCAAACCGAAGAAAATCTTGATATCTGATGGAGAGACAGGTCTGGGCTAGTTTTTTATCACTTTGGTGTTTTGAGGATCAACCCTAATGCCATCATCAGAAATGAATGACCAAGAAATGTTACCGACCTTAGCCAAAACTCGTACTTACTAAATTTAGCGAACATCTGATGATTTTTAGGGTATTAAGTATGATTCTAAGATGGTCTGCATGATCACGCTCACTGCAGGAATAGACCAGCATGTCATCTATGAAGACTATGACGAACATGTCTAAGTACTGCTTGAACACCCAGTTCATCAAGTCCATGAAAGTTGCTGGGGCATTGGTAAGACCAAAGGACATAACTAAGAATTTGAAGTGACCATGCCAAGTACAAAAGGCTATTTTTAGAATGTCACATTCTCTGACTTTGAGCTGATGATAGCCTGATTTGAGCTCTATCTTAGAAAAATAGCTGGCACCCTGAAATTAGTCAAATAAGTCATCAATTTTGGGAAGTGGATACTTGTTCTTGACCGTGACTTTATCAAGCTGACAATAATCAATGCACATTATGAGAGAACCATATTTCTTGCGCATGAATAAGACTGGTGCACCCCATAGGGACGTACTGGGTCTGATGAATCCCTTATCTAAGAGATCCTTCAACTATTTTTTTAGTTCTTTGAGTTTCACTGGTTCCATTCTATATGGAGGAATAGATATAGGCTGAGTATATGGAAGAAGATCAATGCCAAAGTCTATTTCCCTTTTGGGAGGAGTTCCTGAAAGATCTTCAGGAAAGACATCTGAATATTCATTCATGACTGAGACCAATTCGAGACTGGGAGTTCCAGAACTAGTATTTTTAACTCAAACAAGATGATAGACACATCCTTTAGATATTATTTTTCGTTTCTGAAGATAGGAAATAAGTTGACCTCTGAAAGCTGAAGTACTACCCCTCCACTCTAAGACAGGTTCATTTGGAAACTAGAATTAGACTATTCTATTCTGCACTCGACTGTGGCATAGCAGGATTAAAGCTAGTCCATGCCGAGAATGATATCAAAATTATTTATCTTTAATTCAATTAAGTCTGCTGAAGTGACTTCCTGAGATATCATAGCCAGACAATTCCTGTATACCCATCGGGCTATGATAGTTTTACCCACTGGGTAGATACTGAAAAAGACTCTGTTAGAATTTTGGGACTGACTCCGAAATCAATTGTTATATAGGGAGTAACAAAAGATAAAGAAGCTCCTGGATCTAGAAAAGCATAAACATGCACATGAAATATCTATAACATACTAGTAACCATATCAGGAGAATTTTCCTAATCTTGTAGGGACTGAAGAGCATAAAGTAGATTTGGGCATTGCCCACTAGTAGCACTGAAGGTGGAACCCTACTAATTTAGGCAACCGGACTGAGCTAGGGAATAATTCTGCTGACCTTGATAACCTGAATGAGGACAATATCTAACTCTATGGCCTGTCTTGCCACATCCAAAATAGACATCGCTACCAGCTCTACAAGCACCCTTGTGGTTCTTACCACAAGTCTAACAAAGGGCATTAGTTCGGGCATTGCTGATACTACCCTGAGACTTAGAGCCTGGTGCCCTATCTCTATTACCATCCCTGAATTTAGGAGCTGGAGCACTAGCTGAAGAAGGAGCTAGAACTGTTGACTTAGGACAAAACTGAGAACGGTTTTCTCTTTCTGATTTGGGTTGAGCAAAGTTAAAACTACTTGTCCTTGCTCTCTTATTTTGATTCTCTCTCTCCTTAATCTTTTGCTTTTCTATATGTTGAGCATGGGTCATAATCCTGGCTATGTTCATGTCGCTATTCAACATCGTGGACCTGTACTCATTGACCATACTATCATTCACCCCAGAAACAAATTATCTGCAACTACATGAGGAGTATATTTGGATAATTAAGTAAATTTAACGGAATACTCTTTCACCATCATGTTTTCCTGCCTGAGGTTGATAAATTCCAACACCTCAGCTTCTGTCAGCTCTAGGGGAAAGAACCTATCTAAGAATATGGTGATGAAATCCTCCCACTCAATAGGCCCTGCATTATCTGGCCTTTCTGACTACCACTATTTAAACCAAGTGTGAGAACCATCTTTTAACTGATATGCAGCTAGCTTAATGCTCTTACTAGAAGTAACCCCCATGAAATCCATAACCTTCTGAACTTGGTCAAGAAATTCTTGAGGGTCCTTTTGGACTTAAACCCAAAAAAGGATGAAGGATTCATTTGGGTGAAGTCCTAAATTCTGACTGCAGCTGAATTGGCCAATGGGTTGGCCAGAAGGACTACTGGTCATTCATTCTGAGCAACAATTGACTGAGCAAAAGTAGTGAATTCAGCTCTAAACTCATCATGAGAAACATGTTCGCCCAAAAGATCTTCAGGCTAAGGGGCTAGTTGATTCTCATTTCTTCTTTTGAGAGGCATGTTCTATAGAAGAAAGGGACAAATGAATTAGACCAAACTGAGAGATTTACTGAAAATTATGATCACTGGAATGACATAAATACCGAAAGAAGGGAAACTGTTCCTAAAATATTTTATAGCCTCCTGTACATAAATGTGGTGCGCAACACACCTATGTACAAGACTCTAAGAGATGTGGCTTTCAAACTTCCTAGGACTCTATTGAACTATAGGCTCTGATACCCAAGTTTTTAATGACCTGAATCTGGTACCCAGAATGTTACACGATGCTCATAACCATAAAGGACCACAAGCTAAACCATGACTGATATCTGCACCTGAACACTGTGTAATATACTGTATAAATGTTGATATAAAGGTTGTAAGGCCATAAGGTTCAAAAATAATAAAATAATCTCTAAATAATGTGGTATCACAATACCAAAATAAAACCTAAAATAAACTATCTAATTATGATAGTCTAAAAAACCTCTAACTAACTGAACTGTCTGAATAAGTAGTTGATGAGAAATGTTCCCAACTAAATCCAACTACTGAAATAAATTAATTAATGAGATAATAAATTAATGGTCAAGACCTCAAAAGATGAGGACTCAGTACTAACTCTAACTGCTGAGACTTGAGTGCTACTGATGCTTTGGAGCTCGTGCTTCTGAACCTATGGTATAAAACACCATTGCATAAATGCGTTAGTACATTTGAATGTACTGGTATGTATGTGAGGTAGGTTGAATGCAAAGGGTTCACATACATGAACGATACTATCTGACTGATTAATATGAACGTGAGAATGCATACATGAATAAATAATAACTATAACTGGGTTCGAGATAACATGATTACTAAACCTGAGTATTAATAACATGAGATAATGATATTTGTATAACTAAAATAACTAATACTGAGCGACTGTATCTGACAGTCTAGATTCTGATAGAACTAGCTGAGTTTTGTACTGTTCTGAGTTGACTATATCTAACAGTCCTGAATTCTGTAGAACTATATGAGTTCTATTACTGTTATTGAATGACTGTATTTAATAGTCCTAATTCTATACTAAAACTGAGGGAAGTAGTTATCTAACCAACATGCCCCTAATACTCCATTATAGCTGAGTTGGGGTCCAATCTATAATCCCAATCGGAAGGGTGTCAATATCGCGCTACTGCTAAGGACAATCTATAAGTAACCCTCATATAACAAGTAACTCTAGTGAGAATGGTGGGAACCCTTATATCACAGGTTAATCCACCTTATCTTCCCTCATATAACAGGCTATAATGTCTCAACCTATACTGGCTACGTAGTTCTAGAACGCAAGGATTGCTTCTAAGAATCACACAACTATATTTTTTGGGTACAAGTACCCCAGGACTTGATGGAAGAAAACTGACAAAGCATGACTTTGTTGAATACATGATCACATCAACAGTCCACAATATAATAAGTTGGAGAATTCACAAAGTACAAGTTCTAAAGCACCACAATGGTCACACATACATCCATAATTCATTGACTAGGACATTTCATCAAATACTTGACATGCATGAACTTGTACATGAATGGGGATTTCATATTATCATACTAGTAGGGAACTTTTCCTTCACATAGGCATTTAATCAAACACATGGTGAGAATAGTATATGTAGACAACATTACACAACAACTAAACATCATGATTCAATTCTAATTTAACCATTCAAGGGTTTAATCATGGATTCACATGAAACTACATCTATAATAATTAATTCCACTTAAGATTTATCACCAAACATGGATTAGAATTCAATTAGTCATTATCAATATGAACAAAAGAAAACCCATCATGGAATTCATAAAAACCCATATACTTGAACTTTGAAAAGAGATTCTTGGGCTTCATGGATGAAAGAAGTCCATGAATGAACACTATGCATACCTGGGTAAGTGATTTCTTGAAGATCTGTGGAGGAAAACTTAAATTCTTGGTTTGGAATCAAGAACCTAGGGTTTCTTGCTCTTAGGGATTGATCTTTGAGAGAAACCCAAGATTGTTGTTGTAGAAGAATAATGAAGTTATAATCTATGGTCGGGTGTAATTAGGGGTTAAATCGTGTGAAAAAAGACCTAAATACCCTTTTAAAAATGGCTTTAAAATAACTGAAGGGGATGTACGATGGTGGGTGCGACGGTCCATCGCTGGGTCGACGGTCTGTCGATCCTGACCGTTGTACCTGGGCAGAATAGGGGTTCACTATCCCTGCTGCGATGGCTTGGGCGATGGTCCGTCGCTATCTCGACGGTCCATCGGCCTAAGTCATCGCCCTTAGGTAGAATATGATCTTACTGCCTCTGCTACGATGGTTTGGGTGACGGTCCATCACTATCTCAATGGTCCATCGGCTCTCATCGCCATTCTTGGACGGTTTTGATTGCCTTCTATTTTTTGGCCATAACTTTCTCTTCCGATGTCAGATTTGGACGAAATTGATATCTTTGGAAAGTTAATTCTATTTTTCACATGACAAAAAGTGAAAATCTTTAAAATTCCACGTATATAAAAGTTGATTCATCTTTCAAAGTAAGTTTCCAACATACTTGGAAAGATTTCAAGCTACGTAGAAGTACGGGGTATTACAAAAATGATTCTCCAACTCCATGCCTCCTCTTATATGGATTTCTTCCCGATTTGATAGTGTTTGGGTCAATATATGGAGGAGGTATTAATATCCCCATAAGCTCTATAATAACAACCCAAGATTCTTTAGGAGGCATTGGAGTAATATGCCCACTATATGCCATTTCATATTTTTCCACCAAATAATATTGAGAGGAGTGCTCATAAACTTCAGTTCCATATTTATGACCGTATTAATCTTGAAGCATTGCCATATCATGTGGACAGGATATTTTATCCTACTCAAAAACTCTAAATGTACAAGATCTTGTTTGAAGATTGACCATGGCAACATCACCATACCAGTGATACTGAATTTGTAATCTGCTATTTTATGAGGTAATAACCTATTCCCCAAACTGGCATTATTTGATATTATTTTTTTGATTTTAAGAAAAAATTGGATTCTTGTTTTTGGGCACTTGAACTGCTCACGCCTTTCGTTAAAAAATTCACCACACTTCTAGCTTATTTTTTCAAACATAGCCTTGATGGAAAATTCTCTTTCATCACCAAACAATGAATTCACCAATTCAGCTATGTTTGATGTCATAATATTATACCTATACAAAAGAATCACTTAGTACGACATCATACTAAACTTGTAACGCAAACAAGACATTTAAATTTATGTACCTATTTTCTGGATAGGTACTAAAAATTTTACTACCTTGGGATTCACATCCGTTATTTGATTGAAATGGTCTAAAAACTCCTCTCTACTATATGCTTTAGTTTTTCTATAAAAAAGGGTCATGATCCTTTTGTTGTGATAGCTGGTCAGAATATTCTCTCCAAGATGCTTAATGCAACAACCAAAGTAAGCTGAAGGGAAAAAATGTGAACCCATCTTTGGAATACTTGGATGCCTATCCAATTCAAAACACAACTCTTCGGTATCTTCGACGCAGCTTTACAGTTGTTAAAAAAAATCCATAAGAGACATCACATTCCTTGTCCGCTACACAAAAAGCAACAGGAAAGCTATGATTCTCCGCATTCTGTGCCACCACCACTAGCAGAACTCCATTATACTTGCTCCTCAAGAAGGTACCATTGACGGCTATGACTTTTTTCAAATGTCAAAAACCTTGAATCCAAGCACCATAGGATACAAAAAAGTACTTAAACCTTCTGTTTTCATCAAGATGCAATGCCGTCTTAATTTTGGTATTTGTGGACTCAATCATGTAACGGTAGGCATCCAGGACTGCATACCCATGCTCGAGTGTCCCCCTAACCAAGTCCTTGGCGACCCCCATGGTCTTATATATCTTCCAATAACTGACCAGGACAACCAATTTCGTAAGGAGTTGATTGGCCATAACCCTTGTTGAAGGGCCTTTGCCATTGAGGAAACTACTTCTAAAATATTCACCGAGGACCTTTGCCGTGGCGTGAGAATTTTGGCTTGATATGTGCTCCGAACCACATGTATGATGCTTTTTATGTTTATGAATGATGAATCTATCATAACTTGCATACTTCACCACTCTCAACCACCACTTGCAGTTTGAATTAGCATATTTAAAGTAAAAGACACTGCTCGAATTAATCACCTTCTTTATTCTAAAATCTTTTTTTAAGCAAGAAATAAACAAAGTGGTAGATAGTTCATTCTTGTCCTTGAATGACATTCCAACAAAAAAAAGCCGGTCCCGTCATCTAGAAGATTTCCAAACTGTGTCGATTGAGAAAAACTGCACATCGTATTGGTCGCATCAACAGGCGTAGGTGTTTGATCATCATCTGGACTATTCATGTCTAGATCATCCAACCTATCATCAAAGATATCTTGTTGTTGTTCTTCTTCTATGTTTTGGTTCTCATTCTCTCTCATTTTTTCAACCACGTACACCTTTAACACTGGCCTAGATGAATTACTAAGATAAGCACGCAATCGAACCTAATCGGTTATCTTGAAAGGCAGTACCCTCTAATTTTTGAAGGAGTTGTACATGTAGCTGGTGACGAGTTCTTCCAATTGATAATTCAGTCCACAATAACTGATGATTAAGATCACAAAATCATCATATGAAACATCACTTTGGACTGTCATAGCTACCTTCTCTAGTATTTCACCCTCGTTCTAATGCCATACATATCGATTGCTCTTGTTGATCCATTGGCCATGACAATCCACCCCTATTGTTATTGATCCCTCCATTAGTGGTACCTAAATAAAGTCATTTGTTAAAAAAAGTTAATATTGATTTCATAGTGTCGTAAATGAATCCCAACAGATGTGCAATCAGTCGCAACAGATTACTTACTTACTGGGATTTATGTTACACTTCTGAAGTTGATTTAAACAAACTAGTCATCTGTTGTAACAGATGAATCATATGTTACAACAAACTATATATCTATTGGGATTGATGTTATAGTACTGAGGCACTTTTAAAGCTGATTCCAATAGATGAGTGACATGTTCTAACAGATAATTAACCTGTTACGACAAATGACTTACCTATTGCAATAGACTGCGATCTGTTGGAATCGAGGTCGGGTTCTATCACAATAGGTTACTAATATATTGCAACAGATATTTACCGTCTGTTGGAATTGAGTTTAGGTTCTATTACAATAGGTTAATAATCTATTACAGCAGATATTTACCCTGTTATAACAGACAACACGTCTGTTGAAATTGAGTTCAGGTTCTGTTGCAACAGGTTAATAATCAGTTACAATAGATATTTATCATGTTGCACCAGATAACGAATCTATTTAAATAGATAAATCATCTGTTGCAAGAGGTGACCCATCTATTCAATTCATGTTATGGCCTATAGAACCATAAACATGAATTCAACATATCAATCTTCCATTGAAACAGATGTCTCATCTGTCACAATAGATGATTTATCTGTTTAAAAAGATGGATCTTATGTTGCATTCATGATTGGGTTCTATCCATTATTGGAAAAATAGCACAATAGCAGTTACCCTATTTAAAAAATTCAACTAAAAAGTATAATTTGACTTACCAAAGTCTCTTATGAAGTAATGCCAAAGTGGAAAGTGATGTACGAAACAAGATTTGACCTAAATAAATTGGTCAAATAGCAATAGTAGTGGTAAAAACAACAACAACAATGACAATGGTCAACAAGAAAAAGATGAAGATGATAATGAAGTAGAAGATGATTATAATGAAGCATAAGATAATGAATAAAGAAGCAGCAACAATGAACAACAAAAATTAGTAAGAGAGAGAAAATAATAATGGATGAGAAGAGAGAGAAAGACGCATTTTTTCCCTTTGTTTCCTATTTTATTAGGTAAACTTTTGGACCAAAGTGTAAATTCAAAAACTTATGGGCTATTCTCAAACTTACCAAACTTTCTGAATTCATAATAAAGTAATTGTCACCTCTACTCAATTATTAAGCCTTATGTCACCTACACCTCATTTTTAAACTTTTTTATCACCTGTGGCCCAAAGCCCCATGTTTGTGGGCTACTATTTAGCCAAAAAACATTAAATATGGCCATTTAATGTCAAATGTTGGATATCTGGCTATATCATGCCAATTAGAATTTTTAGTTGCTACTATGCCAATTTTTAGTTGAATTAAGGGTAAAAAAGCACTTAGCCCAAATATATAATGCTTGGAAAGTAATACTTCTATACCTATTCAATGAGATCAAAAGCCTTTTGAACAACATCTCATCATGAGCTTTAAAATTTTATTACAAAAAGTAGTATTTTTAATTATTTTTCTTACTTTTTAACATAGAATCTCCTCCACCCCATGTTTTCTCTCTATAGAGAGCAATTCCTTCTAGGATGGAAGCTAGAATATAACTTACGTGTTTGATCAAACACAACAAGTTTGATTCAAACCTTATATTTGTTTTAAAAAATTAATTATATATATACACATTATTAATCCAAACTCAATGACTTAAAAATTTAAAATTTGAATCCCATAAGATCATATGCGTAATTCCTAGAGATAATAGTGTAAGAATATTACACATAATATTACGTATTAATGACCCACATATTTTTTATAATAATAATTTTACTTTGTATTCCAAATAAAGTAATAAAATCAGTTAATTCAGTTTCTCCAAGTTATGCACATAACGTATTTCTTTAATGGAAAGAAATAGCTATGAAAGTCCTAGGGTTAAAGTTATTTTTCTAAGAGTTCTTACCCTACCTATAAATATATTAGTGACACCATCAGTCTGGCATATTCTTTGATAGACATAGGCTAGAAGATTCCTAAGCTTTATTGCAAAATTTTTAGGTTTTCTTTCTGCTTACACTTGAACAATGATAATTGAAGGTACATTCCTATTTAACTTTTTATCTGTATTGAATTTATGATATATGTTGAAATTCAACATATGGTATCAAGAGCATACTTTAGTCACGTTGTCCAGTATATAGTTTATATACCTTTGAAGCTTGTTTATCGATGCTGAGATTGACAGTTAATTGAACATGAGAATATTTCTAATTTTTTCTATCTAATAAGATCATTGAGCTACCCTTTTTCTTTAAGCCACTAATTAACAGTAAGGCTTTGTTCATGTTATGTTGAGATTCTGAAAGTTTTAGTCAAATATAATAGAGAAAAGTCATCATTTCACTCCTGAACTTGTCGCCACAACTTATTTTAGAACTTTAACTTTATAGGTAATTATTTACCCCCCTAAACAACTTTTGCATGAATTATTTACCACTCTAAATATATAATATCGTACCACTGTCACAACGGAGAGTGCATTACACGCGCCTGCACATCAGCGCCACATCAATTCCACGTCGGAGCCATGTAAAAAAGTTTATTTTTCAAAATAATTATATATATATATATATATATATATATATAAATTTCTTCAACACCCACCCCCTTCCCCTTATCTACCAACCACCCACCACTCCCAACATATTTTTTCTTCTTCTTATATATATATATATATATATAAATATATATATATATATATTTAAAAAAGAAAAAAAACTTCTTCAATACCTATCCCCTTCCCCTTATCTGCCAACCACCCACCACCCCCAACATGTTTTCGTTTTCAACCCCAACACCCCTTTTCCCTCATCTACAATGCTCACCATTAGAGTTAAATATGAATGAATTAAAACTCCATCATCAACAATCTCAAATTAAACTCCCTTCATGTTAACAAAGTCAACTTTCTTGGATTGAATCTTTATCTGTGTTTGTACCAAATTCAACATTCTCTTGAATATCAATCTCTTTCTATACTCTCTCCACCCAAATTCTTCAATTCCAAATTTATATTTTCTATCAACATTTATCAAACAAAATTTCCAACAAATATACAACACCATACTCTTTATCATCTCATCTTCATAACTCAAAAATGGAAAAGAAATCAAATTCTTAGATTATACAAATCAATTTAAGTATGGTAAGCAAATTCACAACGATGAAGAAAACTCCACTATAAGTACAATACAAAAAGTATCTTCAAGATTCAAATTTTATCATGAATTTAGCAATAACATTGAATACCCATTACTAAAATCACATCAAAAAGTCAATTGAAATAACAAAACAAAGATGGATTGGTTATGAATTTCTTCTTCTTCTTCTTCTTCTTCTCAATAATGAATTTTGAAAAATGTGTTAAAATTCACAACTTTTTACATACACTTTTTTATTTCTTGAAGGAATTGATAAAGTGTAATAGAAGTGGGGGTGGAGAGTTAGAAGAAGGAGAAAGAAAATTGGGGTTGGGTGAGGCAGTGAGCAGTGAAGGGTGAAAGGTGAGAGAGTGGGGTGGGGGTGAGAGGTGAGAAGTAATGGGTTGGTATATATATATATATATATATATACACACACACATATATGTATATATATACACATAAGTGGGGCCATGTCTATTTTTCAGTAAAATACATGCTTTTTAATAAAAAATATTCACTTTAAAGATGTTAAGGGGGGTAAATAAATGAAAGCTTAGTTTAAGTGATAAAGCAAGTTTAGAGTACAAGTTCAAAAGTGAAAAGATGTCTTTTCTCAATATAATAACAATAATGATTATGACTAGGATTTCAACATATGGTCATAAACTCATCGTAATGCTCTGTATATTTTTCTGTTCATGTATGATTTGGTTCTTGTGAATTAGTCTAATTATAAGGATTACTATTTCAGTGAATTTTGTGTCAAAATTCTATTTACCTTATTACAGTTTAAAGTTGTTCTTGTAATAATTATAAGAAATATAAATGGGTGATATGTAGGCTCTTCCTATTTTCTTATGATATGCAATATATTATGTGATAGCCTAAAGACTACCAAACACACGAAATTGGCTACTAAGATGCAAATTCCAGCAACCAAATAAAGAGAAAACAACACATAGAATGGAGATAAAGAAAAAGAATGGTTGAAATTAAAGAATAGATAGAAAGACCCTTACTCCTATTCAATGATTAGCACTAGAAGATGTTTCAAAATCTTCAACACACCTCAGAAATAAGAGTTCAAACCTTTCTCTTAGGTGACCCAAAGGAAACACTCTTCCTCAAGTACACCTTTCTTGCCAAATTATCCAAAACAAGTGAAACCCTAACTTCAAATGTTCTTGGACCAATTTTCAGATTCTAAGACCTAAAACTAGAAGACTAAAGCTACAAAAGAAGATTAATACTCAATCAATTCATCAAAGTCTAATGAAAATACAAGATAAAGGGTCTATTTATACTATTACATGCCAAAAGACAAAAATGCCCTTAATAGGGACTTAAAAGGAGGCGCCTATAGAGTGCTCTTTTGGAGTGTAAAAAGTCTTTATTATCCTTCCTTTGAGGCGCCTATGGAGTGTATAAATTCCCCTCCTTCCTTCTCTTGACCAAGGCTTCAAAATACTCCAAAAAGTCTTTAATTGCTTGCCGATTCCGAAGCCTTGACCCTTAGATAATATCTTGTGCTCTTGAGGATCATTGTGCTTGTATCACCCTCTCCATCTTGAAGTAATTTGTCCTCAAATTCAGATCTTGCAAAAACCAAAGAGAGAGCAAAAACAAACACAAAATTATATTGGTAGGAGGGTTAGTATTAGCACCACACTTATATCATCAACCCATGGTTTCTCACACTTGACATACATCCACATATCCTTGGTTTTTGACATAAAAAACTTAGCATAAAGTATAAAAAAGACATGAATAGAATCAATATCAAAAATAAGTGAGCACGACCAGCAACTATATCCTTCACATCTCAAGAGTATTCTGGGGTCAAATGGGAGCAAATGATGAAGGTTTAAGTCGAGATGGTCCACTCCTTTCATTAGGTTATCAAGTTCACAATAATTAAAGTCATTACCCACCACTAGGACAAAAACAAGGTCATTATGAACAAGATTAACATAAGGGCTTTCATTACACACATTCAAAGGACCATATACTTTATCAAGATCAACAATACAATTTGCCAAAGGGGTACACTTTTGGAATACACCCAACTATCCTTTGTTACAATCATGAAATACTTACTACAAGCATGACAAAGGACATGGTTAAGAGAGAGATCAAGAAAAAAAGAATGCAATCCGAAACACATCCTTCCCCACCCCAATAGTATACCAAGATCAAATAGATAAAATAGACAAAAATCTAAGCCGAGGTTAGCCATTCCTTTTACTAGAGAATCAAACTCACAATCATCTTCATTCAAGAAAGTAAAACAGCCACCAAGATTACTACGTCTACATAATATCAATTCAAAATTAACATGGTTATCATCATAGGCAAAGAGGTAGTATAGGAAGGAATCAAGTGAGAAGACATCAACCAAGGTACTATCATCTACAAGAGCGTCATGTAGTTAGTGAATACTCTTGTCACATGATAATGGAATCTTATTCAATTTATAAGTGCTAGCACTAGATGGACACAAATCATTCTTACGAAAAGAATTGATTTTGTCATCTAAAGGATCAACTAGTGCTTGCATACTCACAATAAGAGTTTGGTACTTATACAACCTATCAACACCAAGAGTATCACAAAAGTGAGATTCATACACTTCTTGACTAATCCAATCCGAAACTACACCACTTTGGCTACTACGAGCCACATCACAATAATTCAAGTTTTTAGGAGTGTAGAAAATAGTTTGGTTACCTTGTAGATTATGAGAAGTGTTTTCTTCACTTTGTTTCGCATCATGGAAGCCCTCATGCTACACATTACAAGGGAATATATCAAGGTTTCCCTTTAGATTCACTTCTTCCTTGCTTGTCCCACAATGGGGACTTTCGGCCAAGGGCTTGAAGGAAACTTCCTTGTGCTTCTCTTCGGGTTTTCTAGGATCTTGAACCTGCACATGAGAAGATAAAATACTAGGTAAAATGCTAGTATTTGGTTTAGCGAATAAAAAGGATCCTTTGTGGACAAAATCCACAATCAAGCATTTTTTCCCTTCCAACTTCACTACCCATGGTTTTTCCTTCTTTTTCCCTTCTTTGTTCACATTCTTCTTGTACCTCACTAATAATTTTCTATCCATCTTGAGTCTTGGCCTCACTCTCTTTGGTTTCTAACTCATGGAGAAGAGTCATTGGATTTTGTGAAGTATAGGATCTTTGGACTTGAGCTGTTTGGAATTGTGGAGATTTTGGTGGACATAGTCTATCAACCCTCGCTCTAATTCTAATTATGTCACCCCTCATTGAATCCATATCACTCCTTATAGCATCATTTCCGCTCTTCATTTCTCGACTTAAGGCCTCTATTTGGTCCATCAAAGCTCCCATAATATCATTTCCCAAAGGTTGGGAAGTAATACCTTCGGTTTCCATGGAAAATGTACCTACGAAGTGCAAAAATCAGAAAGCAAAATAACCTACAAAACAAGCAAATGAGTTAGTTTAAAAGCCTCACTTCACTCACACTCAATCTCACCTCACACTTTGCTTCACAAGTGTTGGAGAACCGGTAATACTTGACAAGTTACTTGAGAGGTGAGAAGCTTTGAATCGGAATGGATCTTCATTTGAAATGACTCAAAATAAGTGATGCACGAACTTGAACCAACAAAAATACTGACTTGAAAACGAGAAAAGCACACAAAAATCGAAGACGCAAAACAACGGACTCTAATCTAATTACCAAACTAGTAGGTAATTACTAGAAGACTAAAGCTACAAAAGAATATTAATACTCAATCAATTCATCAAAGTCTAATGAAAATACAAGCTAAAGGGTCTATTTATACTATTACATGCCAAAGGATAAAAATGCCCTTAATGAGAACTTAAAAGGGGGCGCCTATAGAGTGCTCTTTTGGAGTGTAAAAAGTCTTAATTATCCTTCCTTTGAGGTGCCTATGGAGTGCATAAATTCCCCTTCTTCCTTCTCTTGACCAAAGCTTCAAAATACTCCAAAAAGTCTTTAATTGTTTGCCGATTCTGAAGCCTTGACCCTTAGACAATATCTTGTGCTCTTGAGGCTCATTGTACTTGTATCATTATGTCTATGACTAAGG
The DNA here is from genome assembly GCF_002878395.1 of Capsicum annuum. Classification (NCBI taxonomy): domain Eukaryota; kingdom Viridiplantae; phylum Streptophyta; class Magnoliopsida; order Solanales; family Solanaceae; genus Capsicum; species Capsicum annuum. The sequence continues at coordinate 117,203,996 of NC_061119.1, forward strand.
AATTGTCGTTTTGATAAAAGTTATGTAGTCTCAACCTATTCCTTTATTGTGCGATTCCTTTCCTGTAAACATAAGATTCTTTATGCATCGGATTGATTTGATGTAGGTTCTACCTATTCAACTCGATTTTAGCATTGTGACTAATTAATTATTTATTTAAGTAAATTATTAAACTTAAATACTTGAATATGCCATTTATGAGTTCATTTTATCATATGCTTGGGTTAGCCACAATATCCTAGGTATATATATAAAGAAAAATTAAATTATGTTCAATTATCTTATCAAAATAGCAATCTTACCTACAAGGAGGTAAATAGTTTGATTAGATAAATTGAAAATGAGATAGTAAACCCGTCAATTGAAATTATTCTATGCCCACAGCTACGAATTATTTACTAATTTTATTTAGCTTACTAGTCTAATAAAGTTAAGTAATTCTATTCATGGTCTGCAATCTCTACCTAAAGAAAGGTTTAAAATTTACTTAGAATTGGCATTTATGCGATTCACTTTGATGATTATGTATTTCATAGCTTATGTACGGTATCCTTGCTTTGAAGTTCAAAGATCTTTTCCTACTATAATTTTTAACAAAAAATCTTGAATTCCAATATTGTTTGATGACAACTTCACTGAATGGAAGGAGAAAATCTCTAATTTTAGGGTGTTCAAATTTGAATCTGACACACCGTGTGAAAAAAAAATCAAAACCATGGAATCAAGTGCACCAGAAGCTAAGGTTTTTTTATGAGAGAATTGCTTGAGCTTAGTGCTCATAAAAGCTCATATAAGTCAAAGTATTAGGAGTTTTATACCTACAACGATAAGGCTAAAGCTTTGATCTGAGGTGATTTTGTACACTTCGGTATCATTATTCTAGCTTATTTCATCTGGTTTTGAGAGCAATTCGTGTGCTTAGCGTGTACATATTAATAAAAATAAGCATTTAATTTTCCAAGTGTGCATTTACAGTGTCCATGATATTTTTTAAACAAGTTTGTGCTTAATTGAGTAATTTAGAGTTCAACCCGGAAAACTAGTTTTACTAGTTTGAGCTAGGTGTGTGTCTAGTTGATCTCGGTGAATTCTAATGTGTTTAATTTATTTTAAATATTTTAATGGTGTAATTATGAGTGAAATAACTTGTTTGGAATGTGCAAAGTTTAATTTGATAAAGTCAAGAGTAGGAATAATAAGAGAAAGACCATTGCGAATTTCTCTTATCTTAGCTCTTGTTTTGATTTGATATTGAGAATATTGTGTTGTTTTGATCTTTAATATGTGATGTATGATATTGTAGGAGGCTTGGTGAAATAAATACCATGATATACTGATGATAAAAAGGCTCAAAATTCATTAAAAATACACTACAAAAGGCACGGACAAAGAATAGGACGTTCCACACTTAACTAAATTTTTGAACGCAAATTCCAGTGAGACGATGCAAAGTCAATGCGTCCAATTGATGCGCCAACGTGGTAACAGATGCGTCGCGTCGAAGCATATACAGCCTGGTAAATCAGCACCGACACAACACAATTTTATCCCATTTTTTAATTACAATTGGCACTCGAAATAAGGACTATTTTTGTAGGAATTTAGTGGAGACCACGTGATTGTCAAATTTCACCAAAAGTGGGAATCTTCTTAATATATATTTCCAATTCATGGAAAAGGTACAGCTACACATACACACACACACACACACACACACACACACACACACACACACACATATATATATATATATATATATATATATATATATATATATATATATATATATATATATTTCCAATTAGCCACTGGAGACGGTATTCAATACGTTTGGACACAGTTTTGGACAAAAAAGCGGAGGCGGCTACACGATTTATTAGGTTTTAATTTTATTTTTAGTCTTTAATTTTTCATATCATGTATTCAATTATTTGGATCATGATTATGAATATTAGTGGCTAAAAACCCTCCTTCCGGGGTTAAAGCCAAGAACACGGTCACTATTATTTTGGATTAAATTCGTTTAATTTTTGCTTATCATATTTGGTTGTTTGTTTATTCTTGTTTTAATTATTTTAAGGATTCGTGACCCTTAGATTATATATATTGTCAACCTTTTGATCTCGGGAGGGAATAGGGAGATAAAACATGGAAATAAACAAAGTTTGAGTTTTTATTCTTTTATAAAATAAAGAATTAAACTTAGCGTCTAGGACAGGGATGTACTTAGATGTCTTACTTGATTCATACGTAAGATGAGAGCTTTAATTAATTCAATTGAATTATTACATCCCCTCTCAACGATGTAGTTGTAATGTCCATATTAGGTAAAAGATTATAGGTTGAGAAACCATGATCATGCAATTGACCCTACGAATCAACAACTATGATAAGCAAGTTGACGAATGAAATTCAATAACATAGTATGATTGTCGAAGTGCTTTAACCCTGGGATTTTCTCCATTGATTGTCTCAAGATTTTTATTTTCCCGCATTATTTATTTTATTTTTAAGTTATAAAATTACAAACTCTCTTTTTGTTTATTTTTTTCTCAATTAGTTAGACTAGAATTAGATAGGTCGCGAATGCAAGTCCCTGAGAGATCAATACTTGGGCTTCTTGGAAGACACTATATTACTTGATAATACCACGTACACTTACGTGTGCGCTTGGGTGCTGTCAAGTTTTTGGCGTCGTTGCCTGGGACTTGTAATTAGGCAACTATCTTAATTTTTATTTTTCTATATTGAGTTGTAAATAGTTTTTGTTCAGTTTTTTTATTTTATTTTATTTTTATTTTTTTCACACTCTTCTCGAGATATCAGTCTGGGATAGATGGTTTTCGAGTGATGTGTTTTTGTGGAGGACACCACCTTGTGGCTTATTGTCTAGATTTTATAAAAATGCATGGACAGAACCTTCATAATATGATACGAATAATTTGAGGAAGTCTGAGTACTCAAAAACTGATATTGTGGAAATTATTAAGGAGACATCACTACCACCATGTCTAAAGTGGCTAAGCAAATAAATATATGAGGAGGATATTAACCAATGTGTGGAGCAAACACAAGAATTATAGTCAGTCGATTGTCATCTTGATCTTGAGACTAAAATTGAGAAGGTTAATAAAAGTGAGTGTGTAGTAGACTTTGTAAATTTTGAAGTAGGATTGGTTGGGCCTCACTGGAAGCACTTTTCTACATTATGTTTAGATGATGTCTTATCTCTGAAATTATTTAAAATAATGGAAGAGTGTGAAGATAAGGAACAAGAATCCTATATTCTTGATTTTGCACTGGTTAAGAAACATCAAAACATACCTTACTTAGAGGGCGAGTGGTTTACCATGCATATTCTATTACTCGTTTTCTTAATATTTGTACCACCACCTTATGAGTGAGGGAAAAATAGGGATGTAATGTTGGGGGTCAAATTAATATCCTTAAGTTTGAGGAAAAAGTTGATTGGGTTGTGCCGCGATACTAAATTAGGCGCTTCTTGAGAGGCAACCCAAGTTAATTAGGTATGTGTTATTTTCAGGTTTTAATTTTTATTTCACGTAGTTTTCATTTTTGATTGAGTCACAGGTTAATGGGAAGTCTGAGTACCATAAACTCGAGCTTGAAGCATGGTAAAGACTGAATGTGGGGTTCCATGGATCTCCTTTATGTGAAGATGCTACTAGCTAGGCCTAGAGGCCTTAGGGAGTATTTCTATCTCTTTCTTTTAAATTCACTTTGGGGACAAAGTAGATTTTTAAGTGTGGGGTGGGGAAACTCAATTTAATTTTTTTAATTTAGAAATAAGTAGGATATTCTTGTTGGTGCTATTTTTTATTACATGATGCAAGTGTTTTATTTGGAAAAAGCATGTTGAATGAGTGAATTACTACTTTTGAGACTCTTAGGCTCATATTTGTGACTCTTGTATTTGTGGCTTAAATTTGAATTCATGCTATTATTGGTTGGGAGTCTATGATGATCCTATTGAGTTGAGCATGTGCCATGTGTGTAAGGTTTTTTTGCATATTCCTTGTTGCATATGATGTCTAGAACTTGTCCGGTATATGTGTGAAGAGAAATAAAGAATGTGTATTTAGGGGATGATTTAGGCATTTCTTTAATAGCCTTGTTTTTACCTACCCTTGTTCATTATCCTAGTCCCCATTGAGCCTTTAGCTTATTTTCTTTGGTAGCCTTATATGTAGCCTGATTTCTTTCTTTGAGAGACCATAATTTGATCCAAAAAGCTCCTAAGTGGTTTAATAAAAAAAGTTGAATTTGAGAAAAGAGCTTGAGAAATCAAAGAAGAAAAAGGTGAAATTAATGCCCTAAGGTAATATTTATTGGTGTTTATAATTGATGTGTGGAGGATTGATGTGATTCAATTGATGTTAGAAATATTATCATGATTGTGAAAAAGAAAAAAATTGATTCATGTGGTAGTAAATTATGTGTCTACCAAGTGTTTGTGAAAATGCTTAAAAGAGATGGAGCAAAAAAAATAAAAGAGATGGTAGACAAAATTAGTGTAATTTGGGTGTTGGAGATTGGTTTTTAAATGTTTAATGTAGTGTATTAAAGCTCTTAGAGAGGTTAGTCACTATTCTCAAATAGTTCCTAACTGTCTCTTAGCCTACATTACAACCCGGAAAAGACCTCATTGATCCTAAGCTTCACATTCGACTATTAGGGGAGCATTACACTAAGGGAAATCCTACGGTTCATTGTGTGTAACTTGTGAATTATTTGTGAGAGTGTGAGCGTAATTTGATTCTTGTACCCATTACGTTATAAGTTGCATTTTTGTGAGTGATTATGGATAACTCTCTTGTTGTGAAGGGAACATGTTTGATGAATGTGGGTGATTTGTATGATATCCTTGATTGAATGATAAGCATGATTTTGCCATTTATTGAGTCAATTCTTGAGGCTAGGATGTTTTGGAATAGAATTCATGAGCTATCAATTGTGTAAATAACATGTTGTGTGTAGAAACTTACATTTCGTGTAGTCATTATAGTACTAGCTTGAGTGTCTTGCATTTAAAAGAAGTGTAGTGTCACCTCAGCTTTTTATGCTTAAAGTGAAGAGTTGTTCGAGGACGAACAAGGATTTAAGTGTGAGGTGATGATCTGAGGTGATTTTGTACACTTCAGTATCATTATTCTAGCTTATTTCACCTGGTTTTAAGAGAAATTCGTGTGCTTAACATGTTCATATTGATAGAAATAAGCATTTAAGTTTCCAAGTGTGCATTTACAATATCCACGGTATTTTTTAAATAAGTTTGTGCTTAATTGAGTAATTTAGAGTTCAACCCAAAAAACTAGTTTTACCAGCTTGAGCTAGGTGTGTGTCTAGTTGATCTCGTTGGGTTCTAATGTATTTAATTTGTTCCAAATATTTTAATGGTGTAATTATGAGTGGAATAACTTGTTTGGAATGTGCAAAGTTTAATTTAACAAAGTCAAGAGTTGGAATAATAAGTGGAAGGCCATTGCGAATTTGTCTTATCTTAGCTCTTGTATTGATTTGATGTTGAGAATATTGTGTTGTTTTGATCTTTAATATGTGCTGTATGATATTATAGGAGGCTTGGTGAACTAAATACCGTGATATATTGATGATAAAAAGGCTCAAAATTCATTGAAAATACACTATAAAAGGCACGGGGAAAGGATAGGACGTTCTATACTTAACAAAATTTTTGAACACAAATTCCAGTGAGACGACACGAAGTTAATGTGTCGCATCAATGTGCCAACGTGTCGTGTCGAAGCATACACAGCCTGGTAAATTAGCGCTGACACAGCACAGCTTTATCCCATTTTTTAATTACAATTGGCACACGAAATAATTAACCACTGGAGATGGTATTCAATACGTTTGGACACTGTTTTTGACAAAAAAACGGAGGTGGCTACACGATTTATTAGGTTTTAATTTTATTTTTAGTCTTTAATTTTTCATATCATGTATTCAATTATTTGGATCATGATTATGAATAGTGGCTAAAAACCCTCTTTCCGGGGTTAAAGCCAAGACCATGATTATATTATTTTGGATTAAATTCGTTTAATTTTTGCTTATCATATTTGGTTGTTTGTTTATTCTTGTTTTAATTATTTTAAGGATTCTTGACCCGTAGAATACATATATTGTCAACCTTTTGATCTTAGGAGAGGGAATAGGGAGATAAAATATGAAAATAAACAAAGTTTGAGTTTTTATTCTTTTATAAAATAAAAAATTAAACTTAGCGTCTAGGACAGAGATGTAGTTAGATGTCTTACCTGATTCATACCTAGGATGAGAGCTTTAATTAACTCAATTGGATTATTACATCCCTGCTCAATGATGTAGTTGTAATGTCTACATTAGGTAAAATATTATAGGTTGGGAAACCATGATCATGCAATTAACCTTACAAATCAACAACCACGATAAGCAAGTTGACGAATGAAATTCAATAACATAGTATGATTGTTCGAAGTGCTTTAACCATGGCTTTTCTCCATTGATTGTCCCAAGATTTTTATTTTCCTGAATTATTTATTTTATTTTTAATTTATAAAATTACAAACTCTCTTTTGGTTTATTTTTTCTCAATTAGTTAGACTAGAATTAGATAGGCGGCGAACAAAGTCCCTGAGAGATCGATACTTGAGCTTCTTTGAAGCCACTATATTACTTGATAAGACCACGTACACTTGTGTGTGTGCTTGGACGCTGTCAAGAATACATAAAGTCAACTGATGAACAATTAGTAAGCTCTAACAAGACGTTTCTCCAACACCCTTATGAAGAGGCTCTTAAGTATGACATGCAATAAAAGTCATATGTTACGTGAACACATTATGGAGATGAGAGATATTTCTACTAAACTTAAGTCCTTTGAGGTTAATATGTCTACATTATTTCTTGTGCATTTTATTCTCAACTCTCTTCCTGCGGAATATAGTTTATTTAAAATATCTTATAACACACATAAATATAGATGGTCAATTAATAAACTCTTTACCATGTATGTTCCAGAAGAAAAGAAGTTGAACATGAGATACCTTAAGGTATTAATTTGGTGACTCATGATAAGAGAAATGCAAGAAGGGCAAAAGTGTTCCAATAAAGAAGAAAGACAATTTTGACAAAGAATCTTACCATTTCTGTCAAACTAAGGGACACTAGATGAAATATTATCTAAAATACAAGAAACGGATTAAGAAGAAAAGTAATTTTACCTTAGTATGTTATGAGTCTAACTTCATTGAAGTGGGATCGATTCTTATTTCACAACTTATATTGTCAAAATCATGCAAGATCCAATTGGAAGTGAACAAATTTTTTGTTCTAGTAATCGAAAGGCATCACGTGTGGAAGACGTGGGAATTTATAGGATCATTTTAAAAGATGATTTTCAATTAAAATCAAAAAATACTTTTTCTGTACCACCAGCTTCAACAGTTGGTTATGATTTTAATTTTTATTTTCATTTATCTACAACGAAACTTTTGAAAGGCAATAACGTTATTGATTTTAAAATGTTATATGAAAATTTATTTAAACTTGAGCTATCCTCTACAAATAAATGTCTTAACTCAGCATGATAAAGAAATTGGCACTAAGTGATGTATTGTAAATGAGGACTCATCAACTCTTTGGCACAAGAGATTAGGACTTATTTCTATTGGTAGAATCAAAAGGTTAGTTAATGATGAAGTTCTTGAAGCTCTTGATTTTTTGAACTTTGGGACTTGTGCGGACTACATAAAGTTAAGTAGACCAACAAATCTACTAAAGGTGTCAAAAAGAGTTCTCAATTACTTGAGATCATATATGCAGATATCTTCAACCTTTTTTCACCCCCTGCTTGAATGGTGAGAGATATTTTATAGCATTTATTGATGACTATTTAAGATATATGTATCTCTATTTTATGTTTGATAAATAAGAAGCAATTGATGCTTTTAAAGTTTTTAAATAGAATTAGAGAAACAAACTAGATCTCCGATCAAAATTGTAAGGTCTAATAGGAGTGGAGAATATTATGATAGGTACATAGAAAAAGAACAATTATTGATTTCCTTGAAAAAAAATGTATAATTGCTCAATATATCATACCAGAAACACCACAACAGAATGGCAAGATAGAAAGGAGGAATTGAATATTAAGGGATATGGTAATAAGCATGATTAGCAGATTAAGTTTATCTTTATCCTAATGGAGTTAAGCCTTAAAAACTATTGTGTATATTTTAAAATACATTCCATCCAAAGTTATCCCTAAGACATATTTTGAATTATTTAATAGATGGAAATCTAGTTTAACTCGTTTACACCGTTTGGGGATATCTAACTGAAGTGAGGGTTTATAACCCATATTTAAAAAAGTTAGATGAATAAAAAATAAGTGGATTATTTATAAGCTATATAGTTAACTCTTAAAGGATTTAGATTTTATTGTCCTTCTATTCACCTAAAATTATTGCAACTGGAAATACTAAATTTTTTGAAGAATATGTGTAAGTGGGAGTGGTTCGACTCAAGTGGTGGGACTAAAAGAGACAAGGGAACCACTAACGGTACCTTTATATAATGATAATTTGTATATAAATCAGATAAAATTCTCATGAATTACATGAAGAGAACAAGTTTAAGAGCTACCACCACTTGATGAGACACATGAAAAACAATTTATTTTACTTGTACCTATTATTTAAAGAGCACTTGAACAAGTGGAAGTAAGAAAATCCCCAAGAGTTCATCAATCAGCAATTTGTAGTGACTGTTATATACCTTCAATAGTCTATGTAATGACCTGAACTTGTGAGTTTTTCATTTTTATATTCTCTGACCATTTTTCCTTCTTATAGTTTTTACATGTAGATTTTGAGGTTCGGGGATGGTTGGCATGATTCCCAATGCGATCGAGAATGAGTTGTACTAGTTTATAAGTTTTAGAGGCTTGAGAAACCATATAGTTGACTTCAGTCAATATTTATTGTTCTGATAGTCAAATAGCAAAATAGACTACGCTTGTCCATTCGACTGCAGGTAGAAAGCAGTACGAAGGTTCACCTTAGTTCTCAAACCTCTCTAAAATGAATGCCAAAAATATGATAAGAACTGAGTATTGCAATCTGACATGATAAAAACAAGCGCCCCATGCAACTTCACAATCTCTTAGAGGAACAACTTCTCATAATCCTTTGCCAAATAACTAGTCCTCACTGGCAAGAAGTGAGTAAACTTAGTCATCTAATCCACGATGACCCAAATCAAATCAAACTGATTCCAAGACCAAGGAAGACTGGTATCAAAATCCATATTAATTATCTCTCATTTTCATACAAGCAGTTAAATTTCACGAGTCAACCCCCCGATCATCAAGTACCTATACTCCACTTGTTGACATGTCATGCATTTACCCACAGAGTTGGCCTCATCCCGCTTTATATTGTTCCACCAATAAATATCCTTAAGATTATGATACATCTTCATCAAACCAGGATGAATGAGATAATGCAAATCATGATCTTCAGACAAGATCTTCTCTCTCAACCCACCTACATCGGGAACATATAATCTGCCTTGGTACCTCAAGATACCATCACAACCAATCTCAAAATCTACAACCTTTTGAAGTCCCATATCTTCCTTAATATTCATTAAGATAGGATCCAGTACCTACTTCTCTTTTATCTCGGCAATAAGATATGACTTTCCCTCCTCTTGTACAAATGCACCACCATCCTTAGAGTCCAAGATACGAACTCCAAGGATAGCCAAACGGTGAATATCTTTCACCAACTCTCACTTATCCTCATCCACATGAGCTAGAACCCTCATAGATAACCTATTAAGAGCATTAATAACCACATAGCTTTACCTGGGTGTTAGTGGAGACTCATATCATAATCTTTTAGCAACTTAAGCCTCCTCCTCTGCCTGAGATTCAACTCCTTCTAGGTTAATATATATTGCAGGATTTTATGCTCAAAAAAGATATTTACATAGACCCCATACAAATAGTGACACAAAATCTTCAATGCGAACACCACTGCCAACAACTCTAGGTCATGCATTAGATAATTCTTCACATGAACTTTCAACTGCCTAAAAGCATAGTCCACCACTCTGCTGTCCTAGATCAACACACAACCAAGTCCCACACAGGATGCATCACAATAGACAAAAAAACCATCAATACTCTTGAGCAAAGTTAAAATTGGCGATAAAGTTAACTTAACTTTAACTTCTCAAAACTACCCTCACAAGTATCAGACTATAAGAACTTCACCTTTTTGAATCAACTTAGTCAATGGGGAAGCTATAGTCGACAAACTCTCCATAAATCTCCTATAGCGTTTGACTAAACCTAAGAAACTCCAAATATCGATTGGATTCATAGGCCTAGGCCACCTATTAACCACTGCAACCTTCTATGAATCCACCATGATCCCTTCACTAGAAATGATATAACCCAGAATAAAATCACGAGACAACCCAGAAGCAAATTTCTTTATTTTAGCCCTCATGCTAGACACTAACTTGGGAGCATATCTACACAACTGATGTAATTTCAATGCATAATCCTTGGACATCATCTTGCCTTGCTTTAGATTAACAAACCCTTTTATTTTCACCTTTCTCAACTCCTAACTACGCTTGCCCATCCAACTGCAAGTGGAAAGTAGCACTAAGGTTCACCTTAGTTCCCAAACCTCTCTGAAACGAATGCTAAAAATGCAATAAGAACTGAGTACCACAATCTGACATGATAAAAATAAGTGCCCCATGAAACTTCAGAATCTCTTAGAGGAACAACTTCGCATAATACTCTATCGAATAACTAGTCCTCTCTGGAAAAAAGTGAGAAGACTTAGTCATCCTATCAACGATGAACCAAATTGAGTCAAACTGATTTTGAGATTAAGAAAGATTGGTAACAAAATCCATATTAATTATTTCCCATTTCCACATTGGCAATTCAATTTCTTGAGTCAACCCATCGGGCCTCAAGTGCTCAACCTTCACTTGTTGATACACCATGCATCAAAGATGGCCACATCCTGCTTCATATTTTTCCACTAATAAATCTTATTAAGATCATCATACATCTTCGTTACACCAAGATGAATGACATAACGCGACTCATGAGCTTCATCCAAGATCATCTCTCTCAACCCTCCTTCATCGGGAACACATAATCTGCTTTGGTGCCTCAAGATACCATCACCATCAATCTCAAAAGCTATAAACTTTTAATAGCCCACATATCCCTTAATCTTTATTAAGACAAGATCCAGTACCTACTTCTCTTTTATCTCAGCAACACCTCTTGTACAAATACACCACCATCCTCAGAGTCCAAGAGATGAACTCCAAGGTTAGTCAAACGGTGAATATATTTCACCAACTCTTGCTTATCCTTATCCATATGAGCTAGACTCCACATGGATAACCTTCTAAGAGCATCATTAACCACATTAGCTTTACCTGGGTGATAGTGGAGACTCATATCATAATCTTTCAACAAACTCAAGCCACCTTCTCTGCTTGAGATTCAACTCTTTCTAGGTGAACATGTATTGCAGGCTCTTATGATCACAAAAGATATCTACATGGACTCCGTACCAATAACAATGCCAAATCTTTAATGCAAACACCACAGTCAACAACTTCAGATCATGGGTCAGATAATTCTTCTCATGAACTTTCAACTGCCTAGAAGCATAGGCCACTACCTTGCCATGTTTGTAACACCCTAAAAATGGTCTCGAGACGTCACACGGTGCTTAGGACCATAAGTAATCCTAAGCTAACCCTTTTACTGTCATAACTCATAAGCAACTGAATTAAATATATACATCTGAATGAAATAAGTGAAAGATCACTCTTTTCTAAACATGATCAATACAAAACTAAATTAAAATAAGTATAATTTTTCTTTTATAAACAAAAATAGAATCAAATACCTTAACTCTACTGACAGTCTATGAAGCCTCTACTAGTATTGACTTTAGGTAGCCGGAAAATGACCCTTATTTATCCTAAATTGATATGACTAAATAAATAAAAATAAAATACTGCCCAAACTATATGACTGTCTCAAGTCCTTGAATTAAGAGTACTTATCACCAGCTGACTGGAAGCAGCAAACTGTCTAACTATGGTATGAGTTCTACACCTGAACTGATACCTATATTATGAGAAATGTATCACATAGACACATATGTAGATCAGTACTTTGAGGATGTACTGAGCATATGGGGGTGACATGCATAAGTAAAACATCATCTCATCATTATAATTTGTAAAATAATGTATGCTAAATGTAAATAACTCACATAAGCTGGAATATCTAAAATATTGAAAATAATAGTCATGAGAAGCAAGTCATGCTTTATAAATCTAGTGAGTCATAACATTTAGTTCTAAAAGATGTACATGCATTCTCTTTTTAAATCATACTGTCTAAGTATAGAAAGGACGCACTATAAATTCTGAAATCTAAAAATTGTAAACTATAACTATTCTCTTTTCGAAAAGAATAATTTGAGTAAAACATGTGAGCTTTTACACTTAGTCTTATAAAAAAATTTCTATCATTCTTTTCCTTTGAAACTTAGGGAGTTTCTTCTAACCGATATAAACCAGGTGAGCTAACATGGAGTCCAATATCTTGCCCACGATGAGAAGAGCTGTTCTATCCTTGCCATCAGAATAAAACCTTAACTTAAGTGATCACTATTTTAACACACTTTGGGAAAATTAGAAACCTACGGTGGCACGTAGTTCTAAGGCGTGAGACCTTGTAATCATACCCAACTCGGTGCAAAATAGTACTCCCATACTTATTGCTCAGAACTTTTAGGAAATCCACCTTAAAATAGCTCAAGGGTTTATAATGAAAACGAATTATACTTCTCTTTGCTTTAAATCATAAATAATGTGGATCCTAACTTAGCTTAGGTTTGGAAGATCAATCTTTCTTTAAAAATCTCAATGCTTGCTTGTTAAAGCATGCTCATAATATACTCTTCATGAAATATCAAAATTCATACTTGGGTTTAAAGCATATCTACTTAAATGATCACAATTTCATAATGAAGCTTAATTCTCAACAGTTATCTTAGAAATACTTGAAAATATCAATTCACAATAGGGATGTGCAATTCATGATATAAATCCTCAATTCAAAGCATAAATAGGTGGGATAAACATGCAATTCAAGGCTTAAATCACTTATATCTTCAGAAACTTAAAACAAGATACTTTGGGTATAAACCCCAACTTGCAAATCATGTAATCTTTAATAAAATTCAAGTTTTTAGGCACAAGAACAAAAGATTTATCCTTGTTCAAACCCCACATACCTTGGGAGATGAACTAGATGAACAAGTTTGCTTTTGAGATTCTATTTGTGCTCTTGAATGATGATTCTTGGAATAATTGAATTAGGAACTTTGAATCTTGAATTTATTTGGAAAAAGAATGGTGAAATCTTGGGGATTCTTGAAGTTGAATGTTAAAGCTTAGGGTTTTTCTTGAGAGAAACTTTGATGAGTATAAGCATAAAATGCTTGTAATAGGCTTAAATATTTTGTTTGGATGGAATTGGAGGTTTGGAAATTGTCCAAAATACCCTTTTTAAACTCCTAAATGAAACTAAAAAAATGAACTGGGGTTCCGATTTAATGGGCCACCGCGACGCGCCACTATCGTAGTGGCTCACTGGAATTTGATGACTGGTAAATTGGGGGTCTTTACAATGCGGAGCTATTATGTTGTCCTATTGTATTTTGGTAATTGGGACCTAGAACTTCAATGTGACGCACCACCATCGTGGTGCCCTATAGAAATGCCATTGTGGCCTTCGGCGTGATGCGCCACTATAGGGTTGGACTACTGGAAATTGACAAATGGGAAAATGGACCTCTCTGTGATGTGCCAATATCACGGAGGCCCACTGGAAAATGACAATTATGAATTTAACCATCAACGTGATGCGGTGACTGACCAGGTGGTACACTGCCAACTTAAAAATTCTCTAACTTCTTAACCGAGTGTCGAATTTAGGCGAATTTGGTATCGATGGAAAGCTTATTCAATTTCCCACACAGTTAAAAGTCAAAATGTTGAAAATACCTTATGAAATAAATGGTATTCATCTTTGAAGAAAATTCTTAACATTCTAGGGACGAATGTAAACTAGAAAAATAGGGTATTACAATGTTGCATCAACACACAACCAATTCCCATACGAGATACATCACAATGGACAATAAAACCATCAGTTCCCTCGGGTAGAGTTAAAACTGAAGATGAAGTTAACTTATCTTTTAGTTTCTCAAAACTACCCTCACAAGCATCAGACCACAAGAACTTCACCTTCTTCTGGGTCAACTTAGTCAACAGGGTAGCTATAGTCGACAAACACTCCACAAATCTTTTATAGTATCTGGCTAAACCCAAGAATCTTTGAATGTCAGTTGGGTTCGTGGTCCTAGGCAACTTCTTAACCACTGCAACCTTCTGTGGATCCACCATGATTCCTTTACTAGATATGGCATGATCAAGAAAAGTAACAGCCTTAACCAGAATTTGCACTTCAAAATCTTAGCATACAAATGTTGATCTTTCAAGGTTTGTCACACGATGCGAAAGTGATCGGCATGATCTGCCTCAATCTTAGAATACACTGGAATATCATCTCTAAACACGATAATGAATAAATCCAGAAACTGACGAAAGACTCTATTCATCAAGTCCATGAATACCGCCAGGGCATTAGTCAAACCAAAAGACATGGCTAAGAATTCATAATGACCATACCAGGTTTCGAAGGCAGTTTTAGGGACATCCACCTCCCTAATCTTTAGCTAAAGATAACTAGACCTAAGATCAATCTTAGAGAAACAACTAGCACCCTGAAGCTAGTCAAACAAATTCTCAATCCAAGGAAAAGGATACTTATTCTTCACTATCACCTTATTCAACTGATGGTAATTGATGCACGTTCGAAGAGAACTATCCTTTTTACGCACAAACAAAATAGAAGCACTCCACAGAGACATACTAGGATGAATAAAACCTTTGTCCAAGAGGTCTTTCAACTACTCCTTAAGATTTTTCAACTCAGTTGGAGTCATTCTATTAGGAAGGATAGAGATAGGACAAGTGTTTAAAATAAGGTCAATCCTAAAATCAATCTCCCTATCGAGAGGGATACTAGAAAGATCATCAGGAAAAACTTCAGGGAATTCATAAACCACAAATGGATTGCACTGAAGGACCCTCTGAGTTAGAATCCTTAACCCAGACCAAATGATAAAGACATCCCTTGGAAATCAACTACCGGGCTCTAAGATATTATATGAACCTTCCCTTAGGCACCAGAGAACTTCCTTCCCACTCAATGACCGGCTCATACATGACCTTACAGGTTTGACAATCTAAGGAGGCATAGAACGAATGTAACTAATCCATCCTTAATAAGACATCAAAATCAACCATGTCTAACTCTATCAAATCTATGAGAGTTTCTCTACCACTAACAGATACCACCCAACCCTTATAGACTCTTATAACAACCGCAGAGTTACCCACCAGGGTCAAAATAGAAAGGGGATTAGGAATACACTCAAGATAAAAATCAAAATACACAGCCAAAAATATGGTCACACAAGAAAAAGTAGACTCTGGATCAAGCAAGCAATACACATCACCAAAAAATAGTTATAATATACCAGTGACGATATCGAGTGATGCCTCAGAGTCCTGGTGGGTAGCAAGAGAATACAAGTGATTTTGGCCAGTATTGGTACTAGAAGCAAAAACGGAACCCTTTGGTGCAGAAGTTGATGAAGTTGAAACAGGAACCTTATTTTCCCCTGAGGCAACCTTAGAAGGACAACCCCTCTATAAGTGACCAATCTAACCATATATAAACACCTATTCCTTCCTTCTTCACAAAATCCATGGTGCGCCTGCCCATATAATCTATAAGGAGGCTATGATAGAGTGGACTGAGCCCCACCGGTCTGATATAGGGCACCCTGTGCCCAAAACCCACTATCATGCTGAGAACGACGATCATATAATAGCTTTGGATAAGGAGCACTAGTCGTAGAGTAGGAACCAACCCCTCCAACTTCTTCTTAGACCACTTTCTACCATCTCTACCACTCTGTTGTTGACCTCCACCCTAATAGAAAAATATAAACTTATTATTCTACCTTTCCCCTATCTTCTCCTATTTCTTATTCTCTTTCTCAACCTGTTGCATATATATAACCAATCTAGAGATATCCATATCCTTATTCAAAAGGGCAGCATTACTCCCTAGAATCAAATCACGGGATAACCCAGAAATAAATTTTCTCATTCTAGCCCTTATGCTAGACACTAACTCAGGAGCATATCAGGACAACTGATGGAATTTCAAGGCATATTCATTGACCATCATCCTGTCTTACTTTAGATTAGCAAACTCTTTTGCCTTAGCCTTTCTCAACTTTTGAGGAAAGAAGAAATCCAGAAAAGAACTAAAGAAGTCATCCCACAGTGCAGATTTAGTATCATCTCCCCTAGATTATTTCCATTCCTCATACCATTGGTATGCTATATCCTTCAACTGAAAGGTTATTTATTCTACACCTTCCACATTAGTAGCATGCATAACTCAAAAGTTCTTCTCCAACTTATCGATAAAACCTTGAGGATCCTCCTCAACCTTAACACCAGTAAACATAAAAGGGCTCAACCTCATAAACTTTCCAACCCTTGTAGCCTCAAAAGATAGAGTAACGGAAGTTACATGCTCAGTCTGAGAAGTTTGAGAAGGACTAGAAGGAACCAATGGAACTCTAGGAGAAAATCAGGAACTTGACCACAAGACCAGGTATATACCCCATAAGCAAGGCATATCTCATTAGCATTATCCTCAAGTAGGACAGAGGAGTTTCCATAAGCTTCAGATCATCTGGGAGACATGATCTGAAAAGCAAATAAATGGGAATTAGAGAGACTCAAGACCTTAGACTCCATTGCTTGAAAAAGAACAACAATAAAGGGAAATATTCTTAAATGTCATGTAGCCTCTTTCTTATTAGTGTGACTTGCTACACACCCATAAAATAGACTCTACTCATAACGACTTTGGTGGACACCCAATGACACCAAATCTAGGCTCTGATACTACCTTTGTCATAACCCAAATTAGGTCCTGGCCATGACAGATATCCCAAGTCTCACATGGACTGAAAATGACCCCATATACCTTACTAAACTAAACACCCCTTACCCTAAGGTCAACTGAACTTTGAACATATAACAAAATAGCATTTGATAGTCTAAGAAATTTTAAATGCATGTCCATACCCAACCACCATCCACCAACCAAATAACCAATTAATACTACTCAATAGCTACAGTAGTCCAAACAAAGCCTTCTAAACTATGATCTAAAACTAAATGTCAAAAAAGTTTTGGGACATGCCCCCGACAATAGCCAAAACTAGATCCAGAGAAATATTTAAGATGTAAGAAAAACCATAATCATGAAATAGGGTCTTCCAAAGTATGAAAGCTCACCATTTTAATTCGACTTGCTGGCTGATCCCAAATCTAAGTCATTGAGTAGAAGAAGTAGCAATATGACTGATTTCTACTTCATGTGGGGACACAGCATCTGAAGACAGTTAGCGAGGTCAATGCTAGTATATAACTCGAGAATAAGGATAACATAATTATATGATCAATAATTTAAAGTCATTCAAACCTAATGCACATAATCAAATTCATAAACATATATATATAACATATCGGGATAGGGAACAAGGCTCAGTATATTTTTTCAAAACCTTAGCCTGGATTATGTAGCTCAATCTTTATATAATCGTACCCATGGGCTATATGGGCCCCAGTTCTCACCCCTTGGTCGGGCTCCAATGTGTGTATCTGCATGAACTGGAGAGCAATCTCATATATATGCACATGGAGGACTCGAACCTCCCAATATATTTCAAGGTGACTTAAGTATCTGATCTTATAATGATTTATGGGGGATTCAAACCTCCCTAATCATGAAATAATAATAATAAGGAGAAATCAAACCTCCCTAGTCACTTTGACCCATGCATCGGCAAATACGGTTTCTAATATCTATTACTCGGACCTCTACTTTCATGAATCAGCTACACAACCTTTATTATTTCCCAATTAAAACAAGTATCACTCATTACCATTTATTTAACTATATTCCACTTTAAGGAATACAATATTGGTATCATCATACCAATTATATTTGCAAGGTAACATATCATATCAAAATAATTTCCATTAAGTTGGGGAGAACAACTCCCTTTGTTCATTAATACACATTGGGGAACACCGACTCCCTTTGTTCATTAAATCATACCATTGTATTTCACATACCTTTTTATATCATCCAATAGTTCAAGACTAGTTCAATTTTACAAATTCTCACAATTCTCATAACTAAAACCAATTTCACATTATGTGGTTGGGGTTATAACCACTTCAAAAGCCACATGTTTGGGAAAATCATAACTCCCTAGTTCAATCACTATACACATGCACCCACAAGTTCAAAACTATATTTAAAGCATGAAAAATCATATATAAATCATGAGAAACATTATTTACTTCATAAATATTCAAAAACCCCAATTTTTGTTTCAAAAACCATCATAATAATCTCATGAACAATACTTTAAATCACATGCTTTTACAAAATTAACAATGAGGTAAGAGTAACATGCTTGTAATTGTAAGATGTAGGGAGAGGAATCGCCCTTAAAAGCCCTAATTGATCAACCTTTTAAAAACCCAAATGTTCTTGACCTTGAGGATTTGGGATTATTTGAGGAGTTAATTATATGTTTTTGAGAGGTAATGACACCCTAAAAGAGGTTATAAGTTGGGGGGTCTATTTGGCTATAAGGGGAAATGTCCAAAATGCCCTCAACTTAAAAGCTGAAAAGTGTCTCCTTTGATTATGAGTCAACCCCTTGACTCGTAACCACTCCTTATGACTCATCACCACAAGTTATAACCAAGGAAATACCACTATGTCACCCTACATTATTATCCTTACAACTCAATGGCACCAATCGTAACGGGACCCTATGACTCATAGGGTTCAGTCGTAGTCAACATAGAACCCTAATTGGTACATACACTGGACACCCTAAAACAATACCTAATGACTCGTAACATAGCCCTAAAACTCCTTGTGAACCACTCTTACGTAGAGTAGAATCATGACATAAATTTACTATTTGGTTACGACTTGTTCAAATGACTCGTTAGAACACCCTATGACTCATGGGGTCCAGTCGTAACCAAGGCAGTGAGCTCAAATATCAAGAAAATTTCAAGGGCCAACATTCAAGGTGTTTTAATTTCTGTGTTTTCATATTTTAAAACTATTAGTGGAAATGATGTGAGCTATTATTTGGGACTTTTCTCCCTATAGGTTTGGTGCACATAGTATATTTTGCTTATCTCATTTCCTACTTTGCTCAGTCATCCCATGATACCTACTGAGTACAAGTGGACCCGTACTCATTCGTACTGTGCCTTTTATACAGATCCAGGTTCAAGTACGACACACGGTGTTTAAGTTTCTTGTGAGTTTGGGTGAATCTTTAAGGTACCATTATGCTTTAGAGTTTGAGGCTGAGTTTCAAATCTCATCTTATTTCCTTTATGTCTTTATATACTTTTGGAGACAGAAATATATTTCCAATAATTTTTTAGGTTGTATTAGATGTTATTGTTTTATGACACCACTTCTAGGATTTATTATGATATTTGTTTTAGTTTTCAACAATTATTATATAGGAATTGGACTAACTTTCTTTAAGAAGTCTTACCTTAGTCTTGTTTTTTTTTATATTTTTATTATCTTATAAGTTTGGGTAATTGACTTGTCAAGGTTGTGCCGAAACAAGTTCCATCATGACTTAGTTTTTGGGTCATGACAAATTAGTTTCAATGAGTCAAGTTCACCAGTATCATAAGTGTAAGTGCAAGATGTCTAGTAGAGTCTCGCAAATTGATACATTTTTGTCTGTATGTATCTTTAACGGCTATAAAATGTCTTTAAGAAAAACTTGTATATTTTAATTCTTTATCATGCTAGTCATTTATACCCTATGTTCTAAGTTATGTTCCACTCTTTTTTGTGCATATGGTAAAGACTAGGTATTGAGAGGTTAGTGATACTAAGCCAGCACCTAAGGATAAAGCTCAGACTAGAGGGCGAGGTAGGGGTTGTGTACGGTCCAGAGGTAGAGGATGGGCACAAAGAGCTTTCCTTGTCAAAGGTAGTGTTAGAGGAATCTCCCTTGAGCTTGATATTGAGTATGCAGAAGATATGAGGCCAAC
>NC_061119.1:117227416-117236567 GCF_002878395.1 Capsicum annuum
CTTTAGTTTTGTTTGATTTCTTCTTTGTTAACTCCCAAACTTACATATAACTTTCTCGGCTTTGAATGGTTATGTATTGGTTTATTTATTGTATAAACAAGTTTATATGTGTTTTCTGATGCAAAATATATAGAATCTGTCATGCTTGTATGTAAGATACTTGAAGAGGCTTATAATCAATGTAGGGCCTTGTTTTGAATTAAATTTGAAAGTTAGGCCCTAATCGAAAGTTGAACTTTAATTAATAGAGTAACATCACAAGTTAAGCTTGTTTATTTTTCCTTGAAAATCATGATTCTTTATAGGTGGGTATACATTGGACTTTTTGGGGTTTCAAATAGGTTACAGGGGTGTGAAAATTGAGGAAAAATTTAAACTTTTTGAATTTTGAGTTTTTCTTCAACTTTTGCTATTGCTCATCTTTGTTGAAAACTAACGACTGGTTTTTTCATGTACATATAACACCTAAAGATACTAAGTAGAAGAATGGAGAGATATTTAGGAGACGGGATGTGTCCCCCGAGCCTAGTGGTTCAGTGGAGGAGCACCCTATTCAGTGGAGTAGAAAGGCGGAAAGTAGGGTAACATGCAGAGTTACTAGAGGACAGACATGCCAGGCTGCTCAGGCTGTTGCAGCCCGACCAAGGATGAAGTTGGCTCAGATGTCACCCCCACACACTCCTCCACCAATTGATGATGATGATCAGGAGAATATAAATTCTAAGATTACTCCATAGGTTACAACGCAGGAGCCCCAGTTTGAAGAGAGGTCCTAAGATTCATCCGAGAATGCAGAGCAGAAGGAGTCATCAGCAGTACCCTAGTCTGAAGAGGGTACTGCCATTCATGTACAACAGTAAAAAATACCCCAATTTGATGAAGGTACAAACTAGGCTACCCATAATGCACCAATACAGCAGGGGAAGAGTTCTATACCCACACATGCTTTGGAGGTACATCCGAGGTAATCTGTAGAGGATATGCGGGTAGTCTATGAGAAAGATAGTCATATATCATATATGGGCAAGCCTAAGAGGCTTATTTATGAGGAATGCCAGATCGATCTATCTGGATTGAGGTGAGTACCATAGTTATAGGCTGCATTCAATCGATATTAGTTAGAGTGGATGACTAGATCACTTGGTTGTTAAAACCTATCTATGGTACGTGATTTTTTTTGCATCATATCAAGCTATAGTAGATCTTACCATGCACAAATATCCAGGCTCGATGAGATACATGGAGAAGCCACAACTTGATCATACACTTGTGAGAGGGGTCAGAGTTGATCTTTTAGTAGAGACTATACACCGGGTTATTTTTGGTCCAAGTTATATCACTCCCGCATCTACAGCTGAGTGTGACTATAGATTGAGAGTCGTACATGATCAACATATTATACAGAAGGCTAAGCATAGATGAGAGAAGGTTGTGATGGCTAGGTGGATGGCGAGGGGACACCCGCCACTTTTTTATCAGCCTCGGCTTTGACCTCAAAATTGGTTGGCATATCTTCAAAGCCTACTCGCCCATCCACTACAGCTCCTACTACAGGTATGATTACTATACCTTTAGAGTTCTTATAGAACTTAGTGGACAGTCAGAGCACCACTGATGTTTGGTTAAAAGTTGTTGAGATCGAGATGGCTACCCTATATTGGCAAATAAAATCGGGGGTACAAACTAGATTCTAGTAGGTAGAGGCCAAATGGGAGGCCTCACAGAGAGATGTACTATCTAAGATACGTGTTGACTTCCAGGAATGTCTTGATGAGTTTGAGAGATGAGTTACAACTTAATTTACAATGATAGAGGTATTGGATATAGCCCAGATGAGGGAAGATTTGGATATATTATGAGCAGAGGTATGCACTCTCACAGAGATCCATGTAGTATCCACTCCCTTAGTGTAACGCCCAGGAAAATGGGTCCCGAAGCTTCACGCGGTGCTTGAGGCTATGAGTAGCCCCATGCTAACCCTTTAAGCCATTTTCATTTAGTTCAACATAAATCAACGGGTTTTCCATAAATAACCCTCAAATATCAACAGAGTAATCATCATCCAAGAATAAAAGAATTTCAGAAAGATAACAAAATATGACTTATTAGTCAACTCCCAACATCTATACTATTCTGACAAGCCTTTAAGAAAATCAATAAAACCAGCGAGCCATTGAGACATGCCCCAACTGAATCATACTCAGTTATCAAATGTAAACAATTTCGTGAAACCAACATCAGACATTACGTCTTTGGAACATGAGGACTCACCAGAATAGAGGATATAGAATAGCGTGCTCGAAGAATCACTGTCGAACCTGGAATGAGCACCTGAACCTACATTTTAAGAAAATGCAGCCCACATCCGAAGATGTGGGTCAGTACCATGGAAAGGGATCGAGTATATGGGGGTGTATGCAGTTGTATAAACATCATCATCATAAATATTTATAAGAAATATGCAGGATGTCTGAAAAACTCACATAGCCCGAAGAAAATAATCATAATCATGAGAGGATGAAATAAGTACAATAACACATGTGAGTCATCATATAATTTGTAAATCACTTTTAGTTGATCAAGAATATCAATTCTCATAATGTAAATATCATTTAAATCTTTTGAAATAATAACTTTCACGATTCCACTTTCAAATCACTTTACCATTCACCATAGACACAAGAAAACACACACACACTGGGAGATCCTATAACCGACATAAACCATGTGAGCTACATGGAGTCCAACGTACAACCCACGTTGGGGAGAGCCACCCTATCCTTACCATCGGAGTAGGACTATCAATATCAAATCCATACAAACTAGTGATCACTATATAAATCAGCCTCAGGCTCACTCCTATGGGGGCACATAGTTCTAGGGAAGTAAGGTCACTTTATACCTCCTACTCGGTGCTAAAGATTTCTCCCAAACTTAGCTCAGATCATTTCAAAGACAATCCACAACAAAACAATTTTAGTAATATATAAATATATATCGGGAGCCATCATGCTTCCCATCTATCAAAATCAACCACATTGTGGATTTCTTTCACACTCGAGTTCAAAACATCTCCATTAAGATCAAAAGGTCAAATCGTTCAAAATATTTCAAATATTCAACATCAACATGCTTATAATACACACTTTCTAAAAAAAAACACAATTTCCAATGGGGATTCACGATCCAAATATCAAAATCATGATAAATATCATTCAAGATTCATGCTTTATATCTCCACACATGTAAATTCATCTTTCAAAATCATAAACATCAAGATTTCATAATAATCATCATAAGATATGGGTTCGTGCTTCAAATTCATAAAAAATCAAATAAAAATCATGCCTTTGTAAAGAAAAGTACTTTTGGGCACAAGAACGAAAGGGAGTTCTTGTTGAAAAACTCCACATACCTTGAATGATGAACTTTAGATCGATACTCATTTTTGAGATGTTAATCGTGCCTTTGAATGGTGGTTCTTGGAGTTCTTAAACTAGGAACTTGGAATCTTGAATAAATTTGCAGAATTAATGGTGAACTTTGAAGGTTCTTGAAATTGGATGTAGGAGCTTACGATTTTCTTTTTGAGGGAATTTGATGAAATATAACATATAATGCTTCTAATAGGCTTTAATATAGGGTTTGGATGGATTTTGGGTGAGGGGGAATGGCCAAAACGCCCCTAAAAATCAAATAATTCTCAAATCTGTCCATTGGTGGACTGTTTTGATAGTCTGAAGTAGATCAACCATAACATTTTACTTCGATATCTAAATTGGATGAAACCAATTTCATTAGAAATAGGAATTTCATATCTTTTCATTAATATATAGTATCTCACCCAGATCATTGTGTATGAGGAGTTATGATCATTTGAAGTTGACCTTAAAATTTGCTTTTAATAGGCTAAAGTAGATAGACCATAACTTTTTGCTTCGATAGACTAATTGGATGAAACTAATTTTATTGGAAAGAAGACTTGCAGAGCTTTCCGTTGATATATAGTAGATCATCCAGATCATTATGTATAAGGAGTTATGATCATTTAAAGTTGGAGCAAAAATACGCCAAGCCTCAGTACTTTTTCCTGCACGTTTTACTGTTCACTACTATTCACAGTTCGATCGGAATGTTCATAACTCGCCGTTCGGGTATCCATTTTGGATGATCCACATATCATTGGAAAGATTATTCGATACTTTACGCAATGGTGGGTCATAATCTAAGACATTCACGGAAAATTTATAATTTATTCTAGAAGATAGAACCCAACATGTTTACGTACAAAATTTTAATAAAAAATTTCTCGGGGTATTACACGTAGTTATACCCCAAGTTGTCCAGATATCACCTCCATGCATACCCAGATAGTTTAATTTCTTCGTGGAGGATGAGGAGAAGGTCCCAGTAGTTGGGGCCAAGAGAGGTCATATAGGAGAGTTATAAGATCCTGATATGCCATATGACCAGTCTATTAAAAGGGCCAGACATGATTCAATAGAGACTGCAGTCATTAATAGGCAGAGATGTATAGAGGTAGCAATGGGCGAATCATCCAGTAGTGTACTGACACCACCACCGCCTTCGCTAGTTGATATACCTCTATTTTGGGATGCTCATGAGACGAGCGCCTAGTGCATCCCAGGTATGTTCTCATTTCTCTTTGTTTTGTATTATTTACATGCATTGAGGACTATGTATAGGTTTATAGTTAGGTATGGGGTATACTATAACTACCGTAGGTTTTTATTGCCGTTCTTCTTTTTCTGTCGATCGCGGTATGGTTGTAGAATCAAAATATCTAGGTTAATTTGTGCTGTATTTTATTTTGTTTTGTATTGTGTTGTGTTTTGTGTAATTAGGAGATTTTTAAGTATTTAAGGCAGTAAGTCATGTTTTTATTGTTGTTTGAGAAAAATAATACCGCTCCAAATTTTATGTTTTAGAACTGTGTGAATGTATATATCTATGAATATTGTGGATCTTGTTATGGGATTAAGATTAGGGATATGATAATTACTTGCTAACAATTGCGTGCACCGGATAAGTCGTAGTTTGTAATATTGACTTTGTGCCATATGTGTGTGAGATATTACTTAGTTCCCTTTGTGTGTTGAATTTAGAACTTTCCTGGTTAGTCTTGCCTAGGTTGAAGGATAGATAGTTAGGAAAGGATCATAGGACATTTTTTTTATTTTAGTCTACTTTTAGCCTAAATGACCTTCCATGCGTAAAATAGTGTCCATTAATCCCTATTTTGAGCCTTAGCCTGTTTCTTTATTTTCACCTTTCACCTTCCTATTTGTGCGATAATGAACCTGTTTTGGCCTTAGTCCTCCATGAACATCATGCACCTCAACTCAAGAAAAATGGCTAAGTTAAGGGTGGCTATTATAGGAGTATGTAGTGTAAAGTGGGTATGTAGAAGGGTAAAATAAAAGAAAGAGAAAGTAAGGCTAAGTGTGGTAGCAAAAGAAAAGAAAAAAGAAAAAAAAGAAGAAAAGAAAAAAAGTTATGAAAAAGTGAAAAAAATTTAAAAATAAAAGACCACACCCAACCTTAATGTGCAGTAATGAATAAAAAGGAAGAAATAAGGGCGGAATAAAAAAAAATTAGCTAGTAAGTGAGACCCCAAGGTTAGTGTAGTGCCAAGGAGGCTTAGTCACTTGATATGTCAATATGTACCATGCCAGCCCCCAAGCCTACATTACAAGCCAAGAAAAGTCTTATAATGATCCTAACTTGACTGTCTGAATGCTAAGGTAAAAAGAATAAGGGTAAGCCTATGATATTTGATGCACATTGATTGGAACTTCTCATCTGAGTGTGAGTGTCTCTTGATATTTCCTTCATTGACATGCATTATTTCATATGAGTGGCTGGGACATCTTTGTTGTGAGGGTACATGAGTCATATTGCTAGCTATTTTCTTGTTTTGGATAGTGTAAGTTGTACATATGCGTGGTTATCTGTTGATAATGTAATGCCATACCTTGATCCCATTGTGTCATATTGTTGTGCTTCATGTTTTTTTATTGTTGGTTTTGAAAAGTGAGATAGGCAGAGGTGTTGTATTTTGAGCTTAAAATGTAGATTGACTGCCTTGAATAGCTTAGATCCTCCTAATTAAGCGCCGTGTTTAGTTTTGTTTGTTTTGTTGTGTTTTGTTGCTTGAGGACATGCAAAATTTCCAAGTTGAGGGCCTTGATGTGCTATAAAAATATAGCACTTTCGACGCTTAAAATGAGGAAAATATGCATATTTCGGAGGTTGTTTTTCAGATATGATGCGTTTTGAGCATGTTTTTTATAGGAAATCATATTTTGGATACTAAGTTCATTAAAAATATGAAAAAGGTGTTTTTGGATACTTATAGGAGCAATTATGGATGTTCGAGACTCTTTTCGAATTGATCGTGATCAAAGCATACGGAGAATTGAAGAAGAGTTGAAAAATAACTTCTGGCCCATGCCAAGTCAACACGCGGACCGCATGTGGGCAAAGCATGTATCAGAAGTCTAAAATCTCGAGAGTAAACTTGCATGAGTTTTTGGTAGTGTAAATGAAGTCACTACATGTGCCCTCCCTGCAGGTCGTATGTACTACCTACGCCCAAGGACAATGCGCATGTAGAGACCACATATGGCCACCAACCCTTTTTTCAACTATTTTGTTTGTACTTTGGTTTTAGGGTTTCCTCATGTACTATAAATACTCCTTATGTATTTTTAGTAGATGTGATGAACCCTTGATATTTACAAACATATTTTGATTTCGAGATTCAATTTTAGTCTTGGAGTTCTCTTGTATTGACTTTGGTTGATTAATATAGTTACGGTTTTGGTATTTTTTACTTCTTATTATTTTGATTTCATCTTATTCTTTCAATCGTGAATGTTGATGATTACTTCACGAGCTTGAGTGGCTAAGAACCCATAGCTAGGGTTGTGGAAACCTTGGCGGATTGACAAAGTAGGGGAAGTGCTATTGTTGTTCTAAACCGATACCCATACATTCATTGCTTTATTTTTATTATAATAGTTTTCTCAATGGGTGCACATGTTAGGATCCCACCTAGATTATCGATACTTATCCCACCTAGATTATTGATACTTACTTTAAAACAGGAGTAGCGACTAGGAAAATATAAAGACAACAGTAATTTGAAGTTTAACTGTCGATCCACACTTCTAGGTTTTATCTACATAAGATGGTTAGATTTCATCGAATAACTAGAGACTCAAAAGGTAATAGTTTACATGGATCAAGATAAGGGTTCATAAGGCGACATCCTGAGACTCAAAAGGTAAAGGGTGAAATCCTTCTGCTCGTATAGAAGACTATAGAATGTACATAACTTATTGATTCTATATGCAAGATATCGGGTCAGTTCAAAAAAGCACGATAATCCTATGGAGTTGAGAAGCTAGCGGAATAGAATCCTGGTGTTCACCTACGACTTATTACAACCGAAATTGAAACTTGCCACTTGTTCGATATTGCTAGTCAAAACTCTCTATTTACTTTTCCAGTTCCTCCCGTTGATTACAATTAATTAGAGCCACGATTCCACATAATCCGTTGGGATTCAATCCCAATATTTGTTGGGTTACTATATTTGGCACCAAACGTATCATCTTCTGAGAAGAGGTGTAGCTTGGACTTCACCAACAGAAAAATGCTCACACACAACATTAAAACCAGAAGCAAAATTAGTAGACATATAATGGAAAGTCGACCTAATGTCAAATAATATGGAAGTAGATCTGAAGTTAATCGGAATGATACATATGATAAAAATATTAGAGGCCTCTTCCTGGTGCCTAGCATGTATAGCATAGCACTGACCAGGTCTGCTCCTGAACTGAGAAACTCTTCAACCACTATTGCGGGCATCTCGACCTCTACCTCGAGCACCTCTAGTTTCATCCCTACCACTCTATGAACTACCTACCACTATTGATATAGGAGTAGGTATATACAGATATTGAGAATAATCCTTGGCCATATATTTGAAATCATTACATACCAAACACCCTCTGAGATCTGACTCAATTTGAGAAAGTACGACTAAACTAAAATGATCACCCTATCTAAATATATGACTACCCAAAGTCGCTGAACCTGAAGACCTACCACTCGATTCCTGTAAAATAGACTAAATTGTCCTTCCATGATAACCACAAGAACCTCTACCAGAAAAATATCTACCTCAAGAAATGTGTCCACTAAACTCACCATAATGATACACCTTTTTGGTACCTCTTTGAGAATCTTGGATAATCGACTCAGTCATCTTGACATGCTCAATAATACTCTAAAAGAAGCCCTTGAGAATACCATCCGTGCTATAGCCAGCTGGTAAAAACCATCTAATTCCTTCACAAACTTCTAAATCTGCCCGAATTCGATGAATATGCTAGTGGTTGAATACCTGGATAAAGTGTGAAAATGAGTCTCATACTTAGTAATAGTCATAAAGCCCTGCTCTAAATGATCAAAATTGCCATGCATCTAGTCCCTCAAACTATATGGTACAAACCTCTCCTAAAAAGCCTCAAAAACTAAGCCCAAGTCATTGCAGGTGAACCCAAAGGTCTATTACTAGCATATGACCTCCACCAATCCCTAGCCATATCTGTCAACTGATAGGTTGTATAAGCAAATCCATGGGACTCAAGGCATCCAAGATTATGTAAATTCTCCTGGTAATCCACCAAAAACTCATGGGTGGACCCAAGCGAATGAACCTCTCAAACCTCTTCTGATCATTAAAGACATAAATGTACCTAAAGTAACTAAAGAAATAACAAGTAGATACTGGGGGTATCATAGATGAAGGTTGTACCCCTAAATTAGGAATACTATCATCAGATACTAGTAAAGAAGTTAGAACACTATTTAGAGACTAATAAGTATCATAAGTAGATTTTGGTACAAATGAGGGAACCACACTCGTAGTTGAAGAAATACCATAAGTATACGTTGACACTGATGGTGGTACCATACTTGAAATTGGAGGAACACCATCCAAATGAGTTAATAACCAAATCAATAGACCCTTTATAACTGGGGTAATAACTGAAACTTGTGGAATCTCAGTTGGCCTCATATCTTCTGCATACTCAATATCAAGCTCAAGGGAGAT
>NC_061119.1:117239567-117255960 GCF_002878395.1 Capsicum annuum
AAAAAACCTAAAATCGTACAAGAGAATTCCCAAGATCAAAATTAAATCTCAGAAACAAAATAAGTTTGTAAATATCAAAAGTGTATCACTTCTACTAAAAAACACATAAGGGGAATTTATATTACATGAGGAAATCCTAAAAACCAAAACCCAGACAAAATAGGATAAAAAAGGATTGGTGTCCACTTGTGGTCCCTACATGTGCCCTATTCTTGGGTGTTGGTAGCACATACGGCCTGCAGGGAAGGAGAATGCAGTGACCACATGTGCCAAACCAAAAGTTCCTGCAGGTCCACTCTCGGGATTTTGGTCTTCTAACATATGCTTTTCCCATATATGGTCCACATGTGCTATATGCAGTCCGTATATTGACTTGGCATATGCCGAAAGTTATTTTTCAGCTCTTCTTCAATTTCCACACATGTTTTGATCACAATCAATGTGAAAAGTATCTTGAATATCCATAATTGCTCCGATAAGTATCCAAAAACACATGTTTTCATCTTTTTCACGAACTTAGCATCCAAAACATGATTTCCTAAAAAATATACCCAAAATGCATCATATCTAACAAATCAAAAACTTGCATATTTTTCTTGTTTCAAACGTCAAAAGTGTTATATTTCTATAGCACATCAGTTATGCCTATTCATTTTTCTACCCTCGTAGGAGATTTTTTAGTGGTGGATTAGGTGTTTCGATCATGTGTGGTTACCTTTGCATATCATCAGACTTGGTAGACCTGATTGTCTTAGATATGAATGACTTTGATGATATCTTGGGTATGGATTTGTTAGCTCCTTATTATGCTATTTTATGTTGTTATGCCAAGACTATGACCTTAGCTATGTTGGGTGTGCCAATATTAGCTTGGAAGAATACACTTAATTTGGGTCGGGCGAGGGTTGTATCTTTTCTACGAGCTCACCGCATGATAAAGTATGAGTCTCGTAAAACTATGATGACTTTATTTTTTACCCTCCCATATGCATAATGCTAATCTTTGACTTAAATTATGTTTAAGTGTGTTAAAAGGGTGTTTTGGGAAAGTTTTGGATTTTGTAAAAAGGGATTGGGGTTATTTTAGGACCCCAAGGCAGTAAGCCTCCACGATAAGACCGTGTAATGAATGTTAACCCCCGCGATATTGGTGTGGCACGGCGGCTAACCTCTGCAATATTGGCGTGCCATGTTGGTATATTAAATCCATCCATTTTTTATTTTTTTTTACTTGAGGTGAGGGGCTTTTGATCATTTTATCCCTTGTACGACCTTTAAACACAAAATACACCTTTTTTCATCGATTTTAGGTAAACCTTGTTTTCATCAATTTTAGGGATCAAAGACCATTCTCTTTATCTTTAATACTTAAATCAAGAAACTCTAAGGGTTTCTCTAGGGATTCACTATTTAAGCTCCAAACTTTGAATTGACTTCAATTTCTTGTGTATTTCAGGCATGTTTCTTTTTTTCAAACTTCAATTTTACATTGTGGCATTAATTAAATGAATTTTTATGTGATTTAATTATGGGATTTGAAATTGGTTTGAGGGGTTTTGGTTGTTACTAATTTAATTACTTGTCCTATGTTCATTATTCAAAATTTAAATTGATATTTTTGGAACTGAATTGGTGCATGGTATAAATGGTTGGAATGACGGATATGGGTTTACCCAAATTGATAAAATTTAAGCTTGATAATTGCATTAACCTCATTCCACATTGTAAACTTGATTTTAAATATAAAAAATTGCATGGTTTAACTTGTTTTTGAATCGAATGCATTGTATTAAAAGATAATTAAATGAAAATGGTTTTGGTTGGCCTTGTCGGCCTTGGTTTTAGATTTTAAATGGAATGTAGGAGTCCAATTTGGTTATGTGAATTAGTTTTGCATAATTGATTTAGCTTGCATGCATATTGGTATGATGATACCAAGTGGTAAATGCCTTAATGAATGACTCTTATGTTAATGGTTAGTTTATGTGCAATGTTTAAACTGGTGCTTAAAGATAATTATGTAGCTCAGCATGAAGGAATAAGTCCTGAGAGGATGAACACTGAAAACCATATTTGCCAGCATTGAGGGTCTAAATGATCGTGTGCTTGGAAGCACACTTGATATATACATAAACACACATATATATATGTATATATATATATATATATGTACATATATATACATATATTGGGATGTCTATTACCTTAATGGCTTTTGTTTTTCCTCAATTCATGCAGCTAACATGCCCTGGGGCCCTTTTAACAAGGGGAGCTAAACCAATATAGCCCATGGGTTCCTTTAGGATGGATTAAGCTACACAGTTCAGGTTAAATTGATAAAATTATATGTTCATGACCCTTGTCCCTATCCCGACATCTTATATATATTACCAAAATCTAGTCATAAACCATATGCACCATATTTATATATATATATAGTGCATATAGTTTATGACTGGATTTTGGTAATTGCTCATTTTATCCTTATTCCCTGAGTTACATGCTAGTGCTTATCCCACTGACCATCCTTGGGTGCTACATCATTTCATAATGTAGGTTTCGAAGGGTTTTTTATTGATCCTGTGCATCATTTAGTGGCTGAGTACTATTGTTGATTTGCTGTGAAGTGATGTGCTTCCATCTTTTTAAAGGCCTTGTCATTTCACTAGCTTCATTATTGTTTTAGTATTTTATTTGGATCTTTTCGGTCATAGATGGGGGTATGTCTCGACTTAGATATTATTCTGCTTTTAGAGGCTTTCGTGGACAAGTGTGGGTTGGATTGTTGGTTTTGACTCTTAGAACTTTCAGTTGACTTATCTATCTTTTATTACTATCTTGATTGGCTTTTTCTTTATTATTATTATTATGCTCTTAAGGTTAGGCTGACGGGGGTGGTCTTCGGTCCATGGTGGGCTTAAGATACCCATCACGACTAGGCCCTGGTTCAGGTTGTGACATAAAGAGAGTGTGTCTGTCTTATCTAGCTCATATCTATGATACTAATGTTGCCTCACCAACTCCTATAGATTCTATTTTAGTTTTTTATGAGTTTAGGAATGTGTTTCCTATGGATTTGCCTGGTATGCCTCTAGACTATGATATTAGTTTTGTTATTCATATAGAGTCGGGCACTAAGCCCACTTCTATTTCTCTCTCCAAGATAACCCTTGCTGAGTTGAAGAGGTTGAAGAAGGTATTGTAAGATTTATTGAGTAAAGGGTTTATTAGACCTAATATGTCTCGTTAGAGTATGCCTATCTTGTTTGTGAAAAAGAAAGATGGCTCTATACGTATGTGTATTAATTATAGATAGTTGAACAAGGTGACGGTTAAAAACAAGTATCCTCTTTTCATATTGATGATCTATTTGACTAGTTTCAGAGTGCTTTAGTGTTTTCCAAGATCGCTTTGAGGTTCGGGTACCCACAATTGAAGATTAGAGCATTGGATGTTTCGAAAACAACTTTTGAAACTTGATATGGTCATTATGAGTTCTTGGTCATGTCTTTTAGATTGACCAATTCCCTTACAATATTCATGGAGTTGATGAACTATGTATTTCAAGTGTATCTTGACTCCTTTGTGATTGTATTTATAGATGAAATCTTGATTTATTCCAAGAGTGAGGTCAACCATGTGAAGTATTTGATGATTGTGCTTCAGTAGGAGCGTGATGAGAAGTTGTATGCTAATTTTTCTAAAGGTGAGTTTTGGTTGGATTCTATCTCTTTCTTAGGTCTTATGGTGATAAGGATAGTATTATTGTTGATCCAACCATGATTGCAGTGACTCGTGATTGGACTAAACCTATTTTTCCTTTCAAAATTAAGAGTTTTATTAGTTTGGTAAGTTATTATCGGTATTTTGTATAGGTTTTCTCTTCTATTACATCTCTTTTGACCAAGTTAACTTAGAAAAAGGTGGTTTTTCAGTGGCCAGATACATGCAAGAAGAGCTTTCAAAAGCTCCAAGAGTTGTTGACTTTGGCTCCTATCGTGACTTTGCCCAAGAAAGGTGTGGGTTTTATTGTATTTTGTTAAACTTGAGGTGTTGGTTTAGATGTGGTGTTTATGAAGAAGAGTAAGGTGATTGCTTATGTCTCTCTTCAGTTGAAGCCTCGAGAGAGAAATTACCCTACCCATGATATAAAGTTAGGAGCCATAGTATTTGTGTTGAAGTTATGGCATCATTACTTGTATGAATGCCTTTTGAGATTTTCTTGGACCATCGTAGCCTTTAATATTTCTTCTGATAGTGAGATCTTAATTTGAGGTAGCAACATTGGGTTGAGTTGCTTAAGAATTATAACTACACCATTTTGTGTTATTTAAGCAAGGCTAATATAGTTGTGGATGGCTTGAGTTGAAAGTTGACTATTATGGGGAGTTTAGCTTATTTCTTGACCCATAAGTGGCCTTTAGCCTTGGAGGTTCAGTCTTTATCTAACCAGATGGTTAGGATTGATATGTAGATATCTGAGTGTGTTTTGGCCTTTGTTGATGCTAGATCTTTCTTGATGGAATAGATTTGAGCTCACTAGTTTAATGATGATAGTTTAAGGGTGATTCAGGATAAAGTGTTGAGTGGCAAGGCTAAGGAGGTATCCCTTGACTTTGATGGTGTACTAAGAATTAGTCTCTGAGATTATCAGCCAAGAGTCAAAGATTGGGTGACACTAATTTTAGTGGAGATTCATTGCTCTAGATATTCTATCCATCCTAGTGTGACCAAGATGTATCATGATCTGAAGCAGCTTTACTAGTGGGGTGGTTGATGTGCTATAAAATATAGCACTTTTGATGCTTAAAATGATGAAAATATTCAAGTTTCTTAGGATGTTTTGTTAGATATGATGTGTTATGGGTATATTTTGCAAGAAACTAGGTTTTGGATGCTAAGTTTGAGAAAAATATGCAAAATAGAGTTTTTGGCTACTTACTTGATCATTCTTGGGCATTTATGGCACTTATCAGATGTACATGACCAAATCATCTACTGAAACTTGAAGTTCGGAAGCTTGGTTGCAAGAATTGGAAGGTCTAGGACTTACCTATTCCCACATGTGGACTGCATGTAACACATATGGTCTGTATATGACCAAGGTAAGTACTAGAATTTAAGATCCTAAGAGTACAAAAGTTGAGAAAGAAGTTTCGGCACTAACCTATGTCTACATGCGGACCGCATGTTGTACATGCGGACCACATGTAGGTAAGGTAAGTGTCAGAAGTCCAAATTCCTGAGAGAAAATAGTGTAGGAATTTTTTCTGACACTTACCTGGGTTTACATGCGGATAGCATATAGTAATGCGCCCACTGCCAGACCTCATGTAGACATAGGTAAGTGGCCACCAACCCTTTTTGCCTTTCTTATCTGGGTTTTGATTTTTAGGGTTTCCTTATGTACTATAATACCTTTTATGTGTAGTTAGTAGAAGTTACGCACTCTTTATACTCACAAATATATATTTGATTCTGGGATCCATCGTTGGTCTTGGAATTATTCTGTATTGATTTTGTTGTTAATTAAGTTAAGGTTTTGGGTTTTTAAGTTGTTGATTATTGTGTGATTGTTGAAATCCTTCAAACATTAATTCATTTAGTCTTTACACAAGCATGAGCGGCTAATATCCCTTATCTAGGGTTGTGGTAACCCTAGCACCATAACAAAGTAAGAGAAGTATTAAATCCTTCTAGAGTATTGTTGTTGCATGTATTGGGGTTTTTTTCACTTTGATTGATTTCTTAATGGGTGCACACGTTAGGATCTAACCTGTATTCACTACAAACCCGAGAGTGAGGTAGAGATTGGGAAAAAAAATCACAACAGTAATTTAGGTTTAATTGTCGATATAAGCTTACTTGTACGATCTTCTTAAGTCAATTAAATCCCATCTAATCAACTTAAGACCAAGAGGAGATATTAGTAACTGGGGTCCAAGGTAAGGGTTACTAATGAAACACTTTGAGATCGAGAGGAGATGAGTGAAATTTACTAAATGGTGTCAAGAGGTAGTTGGTGATACCTATCTTACCAGACTCTACATTCACAACAGTGTTATAGTTGGACTGAGCATGAGAATCTTACTGAGTTAGAATCCAGGGGGAACACTGCCCTAGTGTTCTCTACAACTGAATTACAACTAGAGTTAATATTCAATACTTGTTCGATATAATTACTTCAAACCCCCCATTTACTTTTCCAGTTCTTCCCATTGACTATAATAGTTAAGAGCCACACTTCCACATATTTCCTTGGGATTTGATGTATTTCACAGTGATCACATAATCTTCAGATTGAAGATGTCACTTGGGTATGATCAGTGGTATGAAGAAAGATGTGGCAGATTTTGTAGCTCGTTGCTTGTGTTATCAATAGTTATCAACAGGTGAAGATCGAGTATTAAAGATCGGGTGGTTTACTTCATATACTACCCATTCCTGAGTAAAAGTAGGAGTGAATCACAATGGACTTCATGGTTGGGTTGCCTCGTACTTTTTATGGTTCTAAAAGTATTTGGGTTATAGTGGATCGATTAACCAATCAACCTATTTCATCTCAATTCAGATTTCCTTTAGCAGCATTTGGCCTTAGAAGAGTTTGCTTATAATAATAGCTACTATTTGAGTATCGAAATGGTCCCTTTTAAGGCATTGTATAGTAGGCATTGTTGCTCTTCTATTAGTTGGTTTAAGACTTCAGGAGTTAGTCCCCATGGTACTGTCTTGCTTTGTGAATATTTGGATAGAGTTCAGGTTATTCAAGATAGATTTCAGGCAGCCTAGACTAGGCAAAAGAGTTATGCAGACCACAAGCTTCATGCCTTGATGTTTGGGGTTGGTGATAGAGTTTTTTCTCTATGTTGCCCATGAAGGGCGTCATGAGATTTAGGAAGAGGAGCAAGCTTATACCCAGGTATATTGGACCTTTTGAGATTCCTCGGACAGTTGGGGAGGTTGCTTATGAGTTGGCCTTACCTCCAAAATTTTCAACCATTCATCTATTTTTTCATGTATCAATGTTCCAATGCTATATTCTGGATGAGTCTCATGTGCTTCATTAGGACTAAGTTCAGTAGGATGAGAGATGGACCTTTATTAAGAGGTCGTTGTCCATTTTATCTAAAGATATCGGACGACTACGTTTTAGAGATATTTTTGTAGTTAAGGTATAGTGGAGACACCATCCTACTGAGGAAGCTAATTGGGAGGTTGATTCCAATATACGTAGTAGTTAACCTCAGCTCTTTACTGATTTAGGTATTTTCTTACCTTGAGTTTAAGGATGAACTAATTTTTAGTGGTGGATATTATAATAACCTGAATTTATAGTTTCTATATGCTTTGACCATTTTTTCCTTTCATGTAGTTGCAACATGTTGATTTTGATGATTCTTGATGCAATCGGAAATGAGTTGTGCAAGTTTATGAGTTTTTAGAGGCTTAGAAGCCATATAGTTGACTTCAATAAACATTTATCATTCTGAGTGTCGGATGGCAAAATAGACTACGTAAAAAGATCTCAAATATCAAATGTGGGTTAGTAATAGGGTTGGTTTGGTTTAGAGACATTTATATCTCATTTTCACCCTTTATTTGGAAAATAATAAAATAGGGTCTCAACGAATAATTCTATGAAAATGACCTCTTTCTAAAAAATTCGACATCGTCATTGAGTCCAAATTGTCAAAATTAGCCTAGTAGCATATATGATTTACTTTTGTCAGCTCTCGAACAAATCTTAAGGGTCCTTTCAAAATATTTGAACTCATGAAATATCAGTTGGTGCACAACTGATATCTGGTGCATGGATCTTTCTTCACAAATGTCGGCCCCTAGTCGCGAACATGCAGAAGAAATTAACCCTTTATCATGAATGTGATGAGACAATAGAAAATATGAAACCTTGGTCATGAACATGAACGCCAACTTAATGGTCTAGTCAATGTTGACCCTCACGAACCAAGGGGTTGACAACGTTCGCAAGGATTGTTCACTGAGCAGTATATATACTCTATTTTCGTGATTTTACTCTATTTTTAGACCTCCCAGCTTCAGGAAAGACAACTTTTGAGGGTTTTAATATTGATTTTTGTGTGGGTACATTCTAAACTCCTAATCCTACTATTATCCATTGATTTTATCTTTAAAAACACATTTAAATCATGATTTCAAAGTGAAAAAATATGAATTTTATTGATAATGTTTAAAAAGGGTTGTTCTTCATTTTGGACCTCGATTTTAACCTATTTTTGCATTTATTTTCTTCTGTAGACTCTTATAATCTTGGGGAATGTGTTTTTGACAAAAAAATCTAGTTTTATTCCTTTCGTTTTGAACTCATTTTTTGAACCCTTTTTGGACCCAACCTAAATATGGATAATATGTGTATCATTAACTTTTTTAATACGTAGATGCAATATGTGAATGGTGCAGTTGATTTTAAGGTCATTCATAAATGGAAGGCTCCATGTTGAAACATTTTGGACCTGGTTATCATCATTTTAAGGTAGGTTATGGCTTAACTTCTTTCATCTTGAGTTGGGTAGTTAATGAATAAGTAAAGCATGCTATGGGTGGGAAAAATAACTATAGGTATCTATTTTGAGATTAATTATATTATTTTGTACCCGTGTGGGGGCTTATATGTTGTTGTTATTGACTTATGATATCTAATATTGTGTGATGCTCGTGTAGGGGCTTTATTTGACATCATTGGTCTTATTTAAGTATCTAAATGCCTTTATTCTTGATATAATGCCTATGCAAGGGCTTAATTTGATAATATAGGCCTTATTGAGAATTGGTTATTTTTATCATGATAGTTATACCCGAGTTAGGTATTGTTATGATATAAATAATGTATTTCATGCATATTTATTCATATGGTGCCAAACATTGAGTTAATAATCATGAATTATAGACATATTAAGTAGATTTCTAGGCTCACTCATTTATACTTACATGTTAATTGGATTGGATATCCTCATTTTAGGATGATTGTGAGCATTGCATCCTCATTCCATACATATATTAGCTGAATGTGAGCATTGCATCCTTATTCCATATAGATACATTCAGGAGATATAGGTACCACTAGGAGACAATGTCTTTGGAACAAAATAAGATACCTTCATGAAAATTCTTTCCGTGAACATGAGCCGAAGAGCAGAGTTGAGATTGAGATGAGATATAAGATGTATTACATGGGTCGTGAACCCCCCCTCCCCTATAGGTCTCAAACAATAGATGCGAGCTCTGTGGGTGTATACCAAAAGTCATGCTCATCATTCATCCCATCCACATTGCATATGCATCTTACTTTTTTTACCTTAGTTTACTTGACTTGTGCTTAGTTTCTATATGCTTTCATATGTATATCAATGTTATTTGCATTTCCATATATTCATGTATTAGAATTGTTAATAGAGATGGTGTGAGCTACCATTTGATACTTTTCTGTACAGGTGACGTGCTAATAGTATATTTTACTTGTCTTATTTTCTACTTTGCTCAGTCAGTCTATGATACCTACTGAGTACAAGTGGATTCGTCCTTATCTCTACTGTTTCCTTTCGATGCAGATCCAAGTTTGAGTATGCCACTCGATATTTGAATTCGTGCAAGATTGGCTGGATCTTCGAGGTATCGATGTGCTCTAAAGTCTGGAGCTGACTTTCGAATCTCATCTTATTTTCTTTATTTCTTTACCTACTTTTGGAGATAGAGATGTATTTTTAGTATTTTTCTAGATTATATTAGATCCTCCAGACTTATGACACCATTTTTGGGGTTTATTATGACATTCATTTCAGCTTTCAGCTGTTATTATACTGTTATTGGTTTGACTTCCTTCGAGAAGTCTTGTCTTAGTCTTGCTTTTGTTGATTTCTATGTTACTTATTAGTTTGGGTGATCAACTTAATTGTCAAGGTTGTTCCGCAACTAATGTCATCATGACCTATTTTGGGGTCTTAGTAGTCTGATAATGATGTTGGACTAAAAGATAATTTATGTTCTCTTCACAAGTCATGAGTGGAGAAAATTCTGCACTTTGATATGATGCCATGAAAGAAGAGATGGAGTTTAGGTCCAAAAATAAAGTCTGAAATTTCATTGAATTACCTAAAAAGAGTCTCTACTATAGGATCCAAATAAATTTATTTAATTAAGAAAGACTCATCTGATAATATTGAACAATATATAGCTAGACTTTTAGCCAAGGGTTTCACTAAAAATAAAGATATTGATTATCATGAAATACTTCTCTCTTGTATCAAATAAGGATTCATTAAGAATAATCATAGCATTAGTATCTCACTTTGATTTATAGCTACATCAAGTGAATGTGAAAATGACTTTCATGAATGGATATCTTGAAGAGGAGGTATACATGCATCAACCTAAAGGATTTTGTGATAAGGATGAAAGTCACCTTGTTTGCTAGTTGAATAAATCTATTTATGGACTAAAACAGGTTTTCACTAATGTTATATCAAGTTTCATAATGTTGTTTCTTTATTCGAATTTATGGAGAACATCATTGATTAATGTATATACCTTATGATAAGTGGGAGAAAATATATTTTTCCAATCCTATATGTGGATGACATTTTGCTTGCTAGTAGTGATTTGGGATTGTTGCTTCAGATGAAATAATTTCTTATAAATAATTTTGAAATTAAGGATATCAGTGAAACCTCATATGTCATTGGCATAGAGATTCATAGAGATAGATTTCAATGATTACTTGAACTATCTCAAATGGCCTATATTGAAAGAATTCTGAAAAGATACGAAATGAAATACTGTGTATCTATAACAACACCTATCATTAAAGGTGATAAATTTTCATTTGATCAATGTCCAAAAAATATATTAGAACAAGAGCAAATGAAAGGCATTCTATATGCTTGACTTATTGGAAGCCTTATGTATGCACATGTTTGTACCAGGCCTGATAGTGCCTTTGTAGTAGGAATTCTTGATGGATATCAAAGTGACCCTGGTCTTGATTATTAGAAAGTTGGTAAAAGGATTTGAGATATTTGCAAGGAACCAAAGATCTTAAACTTACATATAGATATTTTGACTCATTATAAGTCATTGACTATTT
Organism: Capsicum annuum; assembly: GCF_002878395.1. Classification (NCBI taxonomy): domain Eukaryota; kingdom Viridiplantae; phylum Streptophyta; class Magnoliopsida; order Solanales; family Solanaceae; genus Capsicum; species Capsicum annuum. Next base: position 117,250,687 of record NC_061119.1, read on the forward strand.
AGACTCTAATTTAGGTGGATACAACTGATTTAGGTAGATACAAAGATAGTGGTAAATCTAATTCTAGATAAATTTTCCTTCTTTCAAGATGTGTTGTGTCTTGGAGAAGTATTAAGCAAACCATTAATTGAAACATTCATGATGGAAGATGAATTTATAACATGCTATGAAGCTACATCACACATGTTATGACTGAAGAATTTTAAATCAGGCCTTAAAGTTGTCAATTCTATTGCAAGATTATTGAGAATGTTTTGTGATAATTCAACCGTGGTATTCTTTTTAAAGAATAATAAGAGTGACAGTCGAAGTAAGCACATCGACATAAATTATTTAATGATTAATGACCATGTCAAGAAGCAAGATGTGAGTTTTGAGTATGTTAGTACTACTCTAACGATTGTTGATCCTATGACTAAAGGTTACCAACTAATTTTTTCAATGATCATGCAATCTGTATGGGACTTAGGAACTTATTGTAGTATTGCGTTGTTCTCTAACACTTTGTCTAGACACTATTGTTATACATGATTATGCATATTTTGGTTTTCATGTATTATATTGTGATCATTGAATCAAATAAAGTTGGACTCTAAATGACTTATATTAAGTTCATTCATAAAGTTGTTGGACCCTTTGTTTGGGACATATTATACATTGCAATACATGAAAGGAAGTGTATTAAGAGCATGATGATTCTTGTATTAATATATTCTTGATAAAATAATTATTGCATAACTATTAAGTTGAGTGAATATGTGGTTATGGTTACGTTGTTTATTTTCACTCATAAAGGATTGTTTGATTTTGATATGTGGATCAAATGGGAGAATGTATGAATATTACGTATAGTATTACCTGTTAATGACCCACATATTTTTGGTAGTAAATTTACTTTGTCTCTCCAGTAAAGTAATAAATCGGTGAATTAATTTTTCCATAAGTTATGTATATAAGGTATTTCTTTGATTACAAGAAATAATTATAAAAGTCCCTAGGTTAAAGTTATTTGTCCAAGAGTCCCTAGTCTACCTATAAATATACTTGTGACTCCACTAATCTGACATACTCTTACTAGAAGACTCCTAAGCTTTGTTACAAATTATTTCTCAAATTTCTTTCATTATCTTGAGCCGAGGGTCTATCGGAAACATCATCTCTACTTCCTCGGAGGTAGCGGTATGGACTACGTACATTTTACCCTCCTAAAACCTCACTTTGTGGGAATACACTGGGACTGTTGTTGTTGTCTTTGTTTTTATACTTGGACAATGATGGTTGATCTTATGTTCCTATTTAACTTTCCTGTTGCGTTGGCTTTATGATATGTGTTGAAATTCAACAAATAATTTTACCCCAAGATGTTTTTATTAATAATTGCATTATCCAACAATAAGTCAGTATTATTTTGTAATATTTATAAAATTGAAAGTTGAATTCATATATCATATTATGCATATTTTATATGAATCCGTTGTGAGATAATTCTCCATACAAATAACTGTAATATAAATTTTAAAAATCCAATGAAAATTAACAACTAAAGAGATACAAGATATAACTATCATAGAAATAGTGAACGGTAAACCACAAATAAGTACTAATATTGTTTTATTAACAAATTTGGATCAAACTGAATGTCAGTTGGACTTGTTGAACAAATTTGATCAAACTGAATGTCAGTTGGACTTGTTGAATATAATTATCATTTTCAAATAGAATGAAATAAAAAATGAAATGAAAACAACATGACAAAATATATTTTGCATGCATAATCTGGATAGAAACTAAAAGCAACAACCATTCTTTCATTTAAAAGCCAATAGAAAGAGCAATTCTAAATTGAAATTTTACAAAGAAAGTTTTGAATCTGCAAACAAAATTGAAGATGTGTTTTTATTAATTTTCTTGTTTGGGCAGAAAAAAAAATGTGCCTTTGCGTTTCAAGAAACTCACAACTCAAGTATGTCATGGTTGATTCATGGGTCCCTTTCACCCATGAAGCTTAAGAATCTCTTTTCAAAATACAAGATTTGTGTATTTATGAATGTTCATGATTTAAATTGAATGAAATTCATGTCCATGTTGTATAGGGTTTTGATTCACGTTTTAAATTACATATTCCAATGATTGACCCTAGAATGTGATGATTTGCATAATAATCATGATAAACCCCCCTTCCATTTACAAGTTGATTTATGTATCTATTATTATTTGATGTGTTGATGATTGTATAACTAAAGCATGCTCCCCGTGTGTTTGATTAAATATCTATGTGAAGGAAAAGTGTCATACTAGTATAATAATATGAAATCTCCATTCATGTACAAGTTTATGCATGTCAAGCGTTTGATTAAATGTCTTAGTCGATGAATTATGGATATATGTGTAGCCATTGTGGTGCTTTAGAACTTGTAATTTATGAAATCTCCAACTTATTGTATTATGGATTGTGATGTTGGTCATGTATTCAAGAAAGTCATGCTTTATTAGTTTCTTCCCATCGAGTCCTAGGGTACTTGTACCCGATAATTTAGCTGTGTGCTTAGAGCCAGTGTCATGTTTTCATGATATCCTCAGTCAAGCCATGATCCATAGAACTCAGTCAATCATGTGGCTCAGGAAAGCTCAGTAATCCAAAAATCTTAGAAATCTCAAACAGTTATCAGATCTCAGTAGCATTTCTTCACTCAACAAAGTTCAGTTAACTCAGTCCAGTCAGTTCAGCTAATCATGTTCAGTATCTATTTAGATAGAAGGAGAAATTAGCACCGACTGAACTCAAGGATGGGAACCCACCTGTTATCTGAGGGTGTGATTCTTAGAAGCAATCTTTGCATTCCAGAACTACATAGCCAGCATAGATTTAGACATCATAGCCTTTATATCAGGGTAGATGAGGTGGTTTAACTTGTTATATGAGGGTTCCTACTGTTCTCACTACAGTTATCTGATATATGAGGGTTGCTCACAGATTGTCCTTACCAGTGGCGCGGTATTGACACCCATCTAATTGGTGTTACAGATTGGACCCCAACTCAGCTATGTTACGTTATTTGAGGTATGTCAGTTAGATGACTACTTCCCACAGTTTCAGTTATAGATTAGGAATTTCAAATACAATCAACTCAAAACAGTACAGAACTTACCTAGTTTCATAAGAAATTAGACTGTCAGATACAGTCGCTCAGTATCAGTTATTTTAGTTATACAGTTATCAGTATCTCATGTTATCAGTAGTCAAATTCAGTAATTATGTTATCACGAACTCAGTTATAGTTATTATGTATTCATGCATATATCCTCACATTCATGTTATTCAGTCAGTTAGTATAGTTCATGCATGTGAACCCTTTGCATTTAGCCTACCTCTCATGCCTACCAATATATTCAATCGTACTGACGTATTTGCACTATGGTATTTTATACCATAGGTTCAGAAGCATGAGCTCCAGATCCTCAGTAGCATTCTAGTCTCAGTAGTCAGAGTTAGCAGTGAGTCCTTATCCTTTGAAGACATGACCATTAATTTATTATCTCATGAATTAATTTATTTCAGTAGTTGGAGTTAGTTGGGGACATGTCCCATCAACTCCTTATTCAGACAGTTTAGAGGCTTTTAGACTATCATGTTCAGACAGTTATTTCAGATGTTTTGGGTATTTCATACCCCACCCAGATGTTATATTTTTATCAAATATTATGTCTTATTTTTGAACCTTATGGCCTTACATCCTTTAATTCTGCATTTATACAGTATTTTATGCAGTGTTCAGGTGCAGATATTAATCATGGGTTAGCTTGTGGTCCTTCGGGGTCATGAGCACCGTATAGCATTTCGGGTACGAAATTTGGGGCATTAAAAACTTGGTATCAGAGCCTAAGGATCAATAGTATCCTAGAAAGTCTGAAAGTCGTATCTAGTAGAGTCTTGTGCCTGGGTGTGTTGAGCACCACATTTATGTACAGGAGGCTATAAGATGTTTTAGGAACAGTTTCCCTTCTTTTAGTATTCATGTCGTGCCAGTGAGCATAATTTTAAGTAAACTCTTAGTCTAATCCATTTCTCTCTTTTTCTTCTACAGAACATGCCTCCAAAAAGAAAAAACGAGAATCAGTCAGCCCCTCAGCCTGAAGAACCTTTGGACAAATATGCTTCTCATGCAAAGTTTAGAGCTGCATTTACTACTCAAGCTCAGTCAGTTTCTGCTCAAAATGAATGACCAGCTGTTGTTCTGGCCAACCCAATGGCCAATTCAGCTGTATCTAGAATTTGGGACCTCACCCGAATGAATCCTCCATCCTTTTTTGGGTCTAAGTCAGATGAGGACACCCAGGAATTCATCAATCAAGTTCAAAAGGTTACTGACATTATGGGGGTTACTCCTAGTGAGAGCGTATAGCTAGCTGTATATCAGTTGTAGGATATTTCTCACACTTGGTTTAAGCAGTGGAAGTTGGAAAGGCCAAATGATATAGGGCCTATTGAGTGGGAGGAGTTTGTCACTACATTCTTAGATAGATTCTTTTCCCAAGAGCTGAGAGAGGCTAAAATGTTAGAATTTATCAACCTTAGGCAGGGCAATATGACGGTGAAAGAGTATTCTCTTAAATTTACTTAATTAGCCAGATATGCCCCTCATGTGGTTGCAGGCAGCAGGGCCAAGATGAGTAAGTTTGTTTCTGGGTGAATGATAGTGTGGTCAATGAGTGTAGGTCTGCGATGTTGAATAGTGACATGACTTTAGCCAGTCTCATGACTCATACTCAGCAGATAGAGGAGCAAAAGATTAGGTCAGCAGTTTCATCCTAAGTCATCACTTCCAGCTCCTTCTTCAGCTAGTGCTCCAGCTCCTAGACTCAGAGATGGTAACAAAGATAGAGTGTCAGGCTATAAGTCTCAGAGAAGTGTTAGCAGTGCCCGTACCTATCCTCTTTGCCAAACTTGTGGCAAGCACCATCAGGGTATTTGTAGAGCTGACAGTGGTATTTGTTTTAGATGTGGCAAGCCAGGCCACAGAGTCAGAGGCTTTTCTCAGCCAGGTCCTCAGGGCCAGCAGAACCATTCCTCAGCTTAGTTCGGTCATCCAAACCAGCAGGGTTCCACCTTCAGTGCTACTAGTGGGCAACACCCAAACAGACTCTTTCCTTTTCAGTCCTGGCAAGATCAAGAAAATTCTCCTGATGTGGTTACTGGTACATTATAGATCTTTTATGTGCATATTTACGCTTTACTAGATTCAGGAGCTTCTTTGTCTTTTGTTACTCCCTATA
>NC_061119.1:117256060-117264454 GCF_002878395.1 Capsicum annuum
GCTATGCCACAGTCGACTTTATAAATAGAATAGTCCAATTTTAATTTTTGAATGAACCTGTCCTAGAGTGGAGGGGTAGTACTTCACCTTTTAGAGGTTAGCTTATTTTATACCTTCGAACAAGGAAAATGATATCTAAAGGATGTGTCTATCATCTTGTTTGATTTAAGGACACTAGTTCTAAAACTCCCAGACTTGAATCAGTCCTATTTGTGAATAAATATTCAGATGTCTTTCCCAAAGATCTTCCAGGAATTCCTCCCGAAAGAGAAATAGACTTCGGCATTGATCTTCTTCTAGATACTCAGCCTATATTTATTCCACCATATAGAATGGCACCAGCAGAACTCAGAGAATTGAAAGAGCAATTGAAGGATCTCTTAGAGAAGGGATTTATCAAACCCAGTATGACCTCGTAGGGCGCACCAGTCTTATTCATGCAAAAGAAAGACAGTTCTCTTAGAATGTGCATTGATTATCGTCAGCTCAATAAAGTCACAGTCAAGAACAAGTATCCACTTCCCAGAATTAATGATTTATTTGACAAACTTTAGGGTGCCAGTTATTTCTCTGTGATAGACCTCAGATCTGGCTATCATCAGCTTAGAGTCAGAGAATGTAACATTTCAAAAATAGCCTTTCATACTCAGTATGATCACTTCGAATTCTTGGTTATGTTCTTCGGTCTTACTAATGGCCCAGCTGCTTTTATAGACTTGATGAACCATGTGTTTAAGCAATACTTAGATATATTCATCATAGTCTTCATAGATGATATCTTTTTCTATTCCCGCAGTGAGCGTGATCATGCAGACCATCTCAAAATAGTATTGCAGACTCTCAGAGATCATCAGTTGTTTGCCAAATTTAGTAAGTACGAATTTTGGCTAAGGTTAGTAGCATTCCTTGGTCATATTATTTTTGATGATGGAATTAGGGTTGATCCCCAAAATATCGAAGTAGTAAGAAACTGGCCCAGACCTGTCTCTCCATCAGATATCAAGAGTTTCTTAGGGTTGGCTGGCTATTACAGATGGTTTGTTGAGGTATTTTATTCTATTGCATCCCCTATGTCTAGATTGACTCAGAAAAAAGTCAAGTTTCAGTGGTCAGATCCTTGCGAGAAGAGTTTTCAGGAGTTGACGACTCAACTCACCTCAGCTCTAGTCTTAGCTCTTCCAGATGGTCCATATGGGTTCATAGTGTATTGTGATGCATCTAGAGTAGGTTTAGGTTGTGTCCTTATGCAGTATGGTAAGGTCATAGCCTACGCCTCCAGACATCTTAAACCTCATGAGAAGAATTGTTCGACTCATGATCTTGACTTAGCAACCGTAGTATTATCATGAGTTAGCAGCCGTAGTATTTGCCTTAAAGATTTGGAGGCATTATCTATACGGTGTTCATGTAGATGTGTTCACAGATCATAAGATCCTTCAGTATGTCTTTTATCAAAAAGATCTCAATCTTCGTTAGAGAAGGTGGTTAGAGCTCTTGAAAGATTATGACATGAGTGTCCTTTATCATCCGGGCAAGGCCAACGTAGTAGCCGACGCTCTCAGTAGACTGTCTATGAGTAGTGTTGCTCATGTTGAGGACAGTAAGAAGAAGTTAGCTCAGGAAATCCATCAGCTTGACAGACTAGGTGTTCACTTAGTCGATACAGAAGAAGGTGACATATGGGTTCAGAGTAGTTCAGAATCATCTCTAGTTTTTGAGGTAAAAGAAAAGCAAGATAGAGATCCCAGTCTAGTCAAGTTGAAAGATTCAGTCAAGGATCAGAAAATAGAGGTTTTATCCCAAGGGGGAGATAGTGTACTATGTTGTTAGGGTCGTCTATGTTTTCCAGGACAGCTTAAGGCAGCAAATTCTTGCAAAAGTGCATGGTGTGCGCTACTCTATTCATCTAGGGGCCACAAAGGTATACCGCAACTTATGAGAAATCTATTAGTGGAGTGGGATGAAGAGAGATGTTGCAGAGTTTGTGGGTAAGTGCTCTATATGTCAGTAGGTTAAGATAGAGAATCAAAAGTCTAGTGGGTCCATGTAGGAGTTCAGTATTCCTACTTGGAAGCGGGAAAAAGTGAACATGGACTTCGTGATGGGTTTGCCTCATACTCATCGCTAGCATGATTCAGTCTGGGTTATTATAGACAGGATGACCAAATAAGCTTATTTTCTTACAGTCCATACCTCTTATTCAGCCGAGGATTATTCCAAACTCTATATCAGAGAGTTGGTCAAAATACACAGTGTTTCGTTATCTATTATTTTAGACAGAGATACCCAGTTTACCTCTCACTTCTAGAAAGCATTCCAAAAGGGTCTTGGTACCCAAGTTCATCTCAGTACAACCTTCCATCCTTAGATAGATGATCAAGCAGAAAGGACCATTCAAAAGTTAGAAGATATGCTAAGGGTGTGTGCAATTGATTTCAAGGGTAGCTGGGATAACCACTTGCCCTTGATTGAGTTTCCATACAACAATAGCTATCATTCCAGTATTAAGATGGATTTATTCTAAGCTCTCTATGGTAGGATGTATAGATCTTTAGTTCGTTGGTTCAAAGTTAGTAAGGCCTTAGTCATAGGGCCTGACTTAATATTTGATGCCTTAGAAAAAGTCCAGTTGATGAGATTAAGACTCCAAGCTGCTTAGATCCGATAGAAGTCTTATGTAGATGAGCACAGAAAGGATCTCAAGTTTGAGATTAGTAATTATGTCTATCTAAAGATCTCTCCCATGAAGGGAGTGAAGCGATTCAGCAAAAAGGGAAAGCTCATTCCCCGATATGTCGGCCCCTTCAAAATTTTCAGTCGTTTTGGCAAGGTAGCCTATGAGCTCGAATTGACTTCAGATCTAGCCTTAGTTCATCCAGTCTTCCATGTATCTTTACTCAAGAAGTGCATAGGTCACCCAGTAGTTGTAGTCCCTATTCAGAGCATAGATGTTCAGAACAGCCTCTCTTATGGAGAGATCCCAGTCAAAATCCTAGACTATCAGACTCGTAGACTGAGGAACAAAGAAGTCCCTCTAGTCAAAGTTCTTTGGAAAAATTAGTTAGTTGAGGGAGCTACTTGGGAAGCAGAAGCAGATATGCAAACCAAGTTTCCTCACCTTTTCTCCGCCAACTCATATCAAGCTTATGGTAACAATTCTCCTTAAGCTTACTTAGTTTCATGTTTAGAATTCCATTGCAACTTGGTAAGACATAATCATGCATCAGACATGCATTCTTATTGTGAGAACCTTAGTTCATCAGAACACTCAGTCAAGCATTCATGAATCAGTTACACATGCATCAGATATGCGTGTTCAGTATGATATATTCAGTTATCAGTCATGTTAGTCATTAAATCATATTCTAGTCATTCATATTCAGTATGTCCGTCAGTCTATCTTTTCCCCTCTCACTCAGTCTCATTAGAGGATGAATATTCTCAGGAGGGAGATATTGTAATACCCCAATACTTTTACCTATCTTGAAATCATCTCGAGAATGTTAGAAACTTACTTTGAAAGATGAATCCATTTTTGTACACGTGGAATTTTAAAGATTTCACCTTTTGTTGAGAGGAAAATTTAATTAGCTTTCCAACGATACCAATTTCGTCCAAATCCAATATCGGGGTAGAAAGTTATGGCCGAAATATAGAAAACAGTCAAAACTGCCCAGATACAATGGTGAGAGCCGACGGACCATCGAGATAGTGATAGACTGTCACCCTAGCCATTGTAGCAAAGATAGTGAGACCATATTCTGCCTAAGAGCGACGACTCAGGCCGCTGAACTGTCGAGCTAGCGATGGACCGTCGCCCAAGCTGTCATAGGAGAGGCAGTGAACCCCTATTCTGCCCAGGTGTAACGGTCAGGACCGAAGGACCGTCGACCCAGCAATGGACCATCAACCCCGCGATGGACCGTTGCACCCACCATCGTATATTTTGTTCAGTTATTTAAAGTTATTTTTAAAAGGGTAATTGGGTGTTTTCCACCCATTCTAACCCCTAATTATATTAGACCAAGGCTCATAAGTTTATTATCCATCTACAACATCAAATTAGGGTTTTCACCCATGAAGCTCAAGAATCTCTTTTCAAAATACAAGATTTGTTTATTTATGAATGTTCATGATTTAAATTGAATTAAAATTCATGTCCATGTTGTATGGGGTTTTGATTCACATTTTAAATTACATATTCCAATGATTGGCCCTAGAATGTGGTGATTTGCATAATAATAATGATAAAACCCCCTTCCATTTACAAGTTGATTTATGTATCCATGATTATTTGATGTGTTGATGATTGTATAACCAAAGCATGCTCTCCGTGTGTTTGATAAAATGCCTATATGAAGGAAAAGTGCCATACTAGTATAATAATATGAAATCCCCATTCATGTACAAGTTTATGCATGTCAAGTGTTTGATGAAATATCTTAGTCAATGAATTATGGATATATGTGTAGCCATTGTGGTGCTTTAAAACTTATACTTCATAAAAAATCCAACTTATTGTATTATGGATTGTGATGTTGGTCATGTATTCAAGAAAGTCATGCTTTGTCAGTTTCTTTCCATCGAGTCCTGGGGGTACTTGTACCCGACAATTTAGCTGTGTGCTTAAAGCCAGTGTCATATTTTCAAGATATCCTCAGTCAAGCCATGATCCATAGAACTCAATCAGTCATGTGACTCAGCAAAGCTCAGTAATCCAGAAATCTTAGAAATCTCAGATAGTTATCAGATCTCAATAGCATTCCGTCAGTCAATGGAACTCAGTTAACTCAGTTCAGTTAATCATGTTTAGTGTCTATTCATATGGGAGTAGAAATTAGCACTGAGTGAACCCAAGGATGGGAACCCACCTGTTATCTGAGGGTGCGATTCTTAGAAGCAATCCTTCCATTCCAGAACTATGTAGCCAGCGTAGGCTGAGACATCATAGCCTGTTATATGAGGGTAGATGAGGTGGCTTAACCTGTTATATGAGGGTTACCACCATTCTCACTAGAGTTACCTGGTATATGAGGGTTGCTCACAGATTCTCCTTACCAGTGGGGCGGTATTGACACCCTACCTATTGGAGTTACAGATTGGACCCCAACTCAGCTATGTTGTGTTATGTGGGGCATATCGGTTAGATGACTACTTCTCATAATTTCAGTTATAGATTAGGACTGTCAGATACAGTCAACTCAAAATGGTATGGAACTCAGCTAGTTCCATCAAAAACTAGACTGTCAGATACAGTCGCTCAGTATCAGTTATTTTAGTTATACAGTTATCAGTATCTCATGTTATCAGTACTCAGATTCGGTAATCATGTTATCACGAACCCAGTTATAGTTATTATGTATTTATGCATGTATCCTCACTTTCATGTTATTAAGTCAGTGCATTTAGCCTACCTCTTATGCATACCAGTACATTCAATTGTACTGACGCATTTGCGCTATAGTGTTTTATACCATAGGTTCAAAAGCACGAGCTCCAGATCCTCAGTAGCATTCCAGTCTCAGCAGTCAGAGTTAGTAGTGAGTCCTCATCCTTCGAGGACATAACCATTACTTTATTATCTCATTAATTAATTTATTTCAGTAGTTGGAGTTAGTTGGGGACATGCCCCATCAACTCTTTATCCAGACAGTTTAGAGGCTTTCAGACTATCATGTTCAGACAGTTATTTCAGATGTTTTGGGTTTTTCATACCCCATACAGATGTTATATTTTTATCAGATATTACTTCTCAGTTTTGAACCTTATGGCCTTACAGCCTTTAATTCTGAATTTATACAGCATTTTATGTTGTGTTCAGGTACAGATATCAGTCATGGGCTAGATTGTGGTCCTTCGGGGTCATAAGCACCATGTAGCATTTTGGGCACCAGACTCGGGGCATTACAATCAACCTCCACACATTCTTTGGCCACCACCACCACCATTATTACCGGTGCTATTTCTACTACCACTATCAACTACTAACATTGGTACAGTGTATTTCTACTAACAACCATCTCCACTATAATAACAAACATCGTTTCCAACTACCACCAACACAATGTTAACCATCATTCATACATTTTCAATCACCCAATCAACACCTCCAACCAACTTTAATCACAACCACCATCATCACTATCAATCGATACCATCATGACAATCATTATAATACCAACCATCTTTATTATCACAATTATCATTGCCAATTTTACTAGTCACTGAAATCAATCAGTACCACTACCACCGCCACCATCATTACAAATTATCTCCATTATCACTAATAAACATAAATATTTTTCTAATCACATAATAATTTTATTATATAAATTAAATATTTTTAATATATAATTAATTTTATTTGACTTATTTTTATTATATTTATAAATAAATAAATAAAATTTACATATTCAAATATTGAAGAATAAACTATCTTAATTATTCAATTTTCAAATATAGAGACACTGTTGTGCATTCATATGACGTCGGAATCTATCTATATCCAATAATAAAGGCAAAAATGTCACGTGTCAACACCAAAAAAATCCTATTTAAAAAATTTAAAACTATTTTAAATATTAAAAAATAAAAAATATATCTACATCTATGCATTGACTACCTCGATATGAACTGAAGCTTGAACAATTATATATTTTTTTTAGCAAAAGTCATTTTTTGAAAAACTATCTACATCTACACATTAACTACCTCTATATGAACCGCAGATTGAACAATTACATAATTTTTTTAAAAAAAGTCATATTTGGAAAAACTATCTACATCTACCCATTAAATAAATTTATACGAATTGCAGATTGAACATTTACATATTTTTTTCAAAAAAAATCATATTTTAAGAAAATAAAAATATGTTAAAAATATCTAAAAAGTAAATTTAATTAAACTGACGTATTTAAGTTTAAATCTAAAAATGCAAAAATCATAATCCAAGGCATGTAGGACTCTATTTATTTGAAAGTTTATTTTTTAATTAACTGTATATATTTAAATGAATAGATATTTTAAATTAGCTTTTTAAAACATAAAAATCAATAATTACTATATTTTGAATTCAAAAAAAATAAAAAATCTATCTACATCTACAAAGTAACTACCGCTATATGAACTACAGATTGAACAGTTACAAATTTTTAAACAAAATCATAATTTTAAAATGAAAAAAAATTAAAAATATCCTAAAAAGAATATTTAATTATACTAACGTATTTAAGTTTAAATCTAAAAAGGTGCAAACTATAATCCAAAGCATGTAGGACTTTATTTATTTGGAAGTTATTATTTTTTAATTAACCGTCTATATTTAAATGAACAGATATTTTAAATGAGCTTTTAAAACATAAAAATGCATAATTACTATATTTTGAATTCAAAACAGTTACTACTTCTTCACTTTATCTAAAACATCTCAAATAAGAAAATAATTATTTTATCATATATGTGTGTGTGCGTGCAGCGGCATAAAACTAAATGTCTATATACAGATTTTCAATTTACCCTTCCTCTACGTAAGAAACGTCTTTCGCAACGGGAATTTTTTTATAATTTATTGTAAGGTTGGAGGATCTTGACATAGAGACAATTCAACGGACATTCGCGATTTGAGAAGAGTCTATTTCATCGATGAAATAGACAGAAGTGCAGATGATGAAATTATAATAGGTATACAAATTATGGATGTCTCTAAATAATGAGTTTTCACTTAAAGTGTTGCCATATAGATTTGACACTATTTTTGAATTACTTTATTTGGTGTTCTCATGTCTTGGCTCCATATATAATGGTGAACATAATGTTATATAGAACAAAGAATTGACTTAAAAAATTCATTAGTTAGAACCCTTCATTTAAATGCATCGATTTTCTTCGGATCCTATAAGGGTTCTAATCTTACAAAAAATGGATTTCTATTATCTCGAAGTCCGATCATAACTTGATTCTACTAATTATTTAGAAAGTTCTTTTATATTTTATTGTATATAAAATAATGAGATGTGCATATGTGAACAACTACTATTCGAAGATTTAATGTGAAGTGGGCATGATAGATTTGCAGCAGATTATAATCTTAGTTCTTTTAAGATGAGGCAATTCAGTTACAAATAACGATATTTATTTTGTTTGTTATTGCGCCCAAGCGCACACACAAGTGTACGTGGTCACACCAAGTAGTGAAGTGGCCCTTTAGAAGCCAAGTATCGATCCCACAGGGACTAGTGTTAAGCAACTATCCAATGTAATTTTAACTATAGAGATTAAAGTGGTGTAAAAGTAACCAAAAGAGTGTTTGTGCTGTAAACTAAAACTAAGAAAACAGTGTGAAAAAAGTAAGAGCTTGGACAATCAATAAGGATAAAATGGGGTAAAGCACTG
>NC_061119.1:117267454-117273942 GCF_002878395.1 Capsicum annuum
GAACAATCATACGAAGCTATTGAACTTCATTGGTTAGATTACTTATCTTGGTTGTTGATTCACGGGGTTGATATTATGATCATGGTCTCTCAAGCCTCTAATCACCTATTTAACTTAGGCCAACAACTACATCATTGAGCGGGGATGTGAGAATTAAACTAAGCGCATTTATATTTCATTCCATTGTGACCAAGTAAGGCTTCTAGGTATATCTCTATCCTAGACGCTAATTCAAATCTCTTATTTTATAAAAGAATAAGAACCTTACTCTATTTACCCCCACATTCTATCCTTTTTTTCCCCTTCTTTAGCTCACAAAGACGATAAATAGATGTATTCTAAGGGTTGAAAATCATTAAAATAGTGATAAAAAAAGATAAATAAATAACCAAATATGATAAGAAATCAAAACCAAATCAATTCAAAGCAATAGTAATCATTTCTTGGCCTTAACCCCGGAAAGGGCGCGTCTAGCCACTTATGGATATAACCATAATCTAGATAAATGAATGCATGATAAAATTCATAAATAAACTAAATTAAGGAAATAAAAATCCTAATTAAAGTGTTTTCCAACCCCATTCCAAGCTTCAAAGTCGTCCAAGGTGTTTTGCAATATGTTTAAGTGTCCTATTTATAGGAGGACGATTTTGGCCGTGTTGGGAATAAGCTATGCGCCACCCCTTCCTTTCCCTGGGAGTAGGGGTTGCACTGTGGAAATCACTACCATTATAATAGGGTTTGATCCACGTGGTTCACTCCATGTGAGTAGGTGTCGCACCGCGGTGTTATTCACATACCCTCATTGGAATCACCTTGACGTCTAAACTTGTCTTGTGCATTTGGCCTTCCATCCCAGGCCTTTTGGTGTTGTTTCGACTTGAGTTCAAGCTTTTTAATCATCCATGTATCATCATAATAAACTCACCAAACATACTATATCATCAAACACCACATATTGGAGCTCAAAACAACAAACAATCCATAACGGTGAACTAGAAGCCTAAGCTAAGAACTAGTTTCGCCCATTTAATCTTTAGCTTAGTGTTTTGACTCTTGGCTTGATTCAATTGAGCCTTAAATATTATAAATAATTTTTTACATACATAATTAAAGAATAATACAATTATTAGCTCATTACGGACATTAGAATCAACGAGATCAACTAGACAAATACCTAGCTCAAGCTAGTAACACTAGTTTTCTCGTTTTCACTCTTAGTGATCAATTTAAGTGAAAACTTATTTGGAAAACACCTTAAACATTGTAATCAAATACTTAAACACTTAGATTCTCAATTATATCATTATTAACACATTAAGCACACAAATAGTCCTCAAAACAAGTCTAAATAAGCTCGGATAACAACATTGAGGTGCATAAATCTACCTGAAATCACTACCCCACACTTAAATCCTTGTTCGTCCTCGAACAAGTCTTTACTCTAAAGCATCATAATATGAGGGGACTCTACACATATACTACAAGAAAGACACTCAATCTAGTGCTACAATGACTACACAGAATGCAAGTTCCTACACTAAGCATGTTACAAACACAATTGACAGTTTAAGAATACTACTCCAAAACACCCTAGCCTCAAGAATTGACTCACCTAGTTGGCAAACTCATACATATTGTTCAATCAAAGGCATCATACAAATCACCTAACTATCATAAAAATTGTGCACTCACAATAAGAGAGTTACCCATAATCACTCATAATAATGCAATTTATTAAATAATGGGTACAAAAATCAAATTACACTCACTCTCTGTAATGACCCAATTTTCAGGAACCAAAACGTCACACGGTGCTCATGATCCTGAAGGACCACAAGCCAACCGTCTACTGATATTTGTACCTGAATACTACATAATATAGATAATAAATGCGGAAACTGTCATAAGGTTCAAAACATCTAAAAGTACTCAAAAACTAAAAACTGAATTTTGATACATTTGTTCGAAAAACCTCTAAGCTGTCTGAACTACGGAGTTGATGGGACATGTCCCCAACTAAATCTGTCTACTAAAAATAAACAAAGTCTAAGGAAATAATAAAACAAGGATCATCCTCGAATGAAGAGGACTCACTTCTACGTCTACTGCTGCTGACTGGGACTAAACTGCTGAGGAAACTCTGGATCTCGTGCCTCTGAACCTATGGTGTCAATTAAAAACACCATAGCGCAAATGCGTCAGTACGGGAATGTACCGAATATGCAGATAAGGTAAGGCTAAATGCAAAGGCTCATGCATGAATAATTACTTAACTGAATAATCATGAGAGTACCAAATGAGAACACATACATGAATGTACAAACCAGAATCACAATCATCACAACTCTAAATACTGAAACTCGAGTACCGCTTTGCTGTTATCTGGACTCACTACTAACGCTGAAATACTGAATCACTAAATTATCTGACACTGACAACTGAGTACTGAAGTTGAGATCAGTCTTATCTAGCAAGTGATTTCGAAATTTGAGAATAATAGAACTGATTAACTGAATATACTCATATCAATGACTGAATTCTGAGCTCACTGCTCTCGACTGACTCAATCGGAGATCAACCTCTCTAAGGGATGATTCCGGAATCTATTATTAATGATAAGAAAATAATCATGTCCGAATCTGACCACAAGAATACTCAACCGAATCTGAGATTGAGATCAAGCCTATTTATCGGGTGATCTTTGGATCTGATAATGAGATTACTCAACTGGTTCTGAAACTGAGATCAAGCCTATCTATCGGATGATCTCTGGATATGATATTGAATAACTGTATATGAGACCCAGCCTATCTGACGGGTGGTCCATGAATCAATGGAACTATCTGAGTTGCTCACTAAGATAGATAACTATATCTGACAATTCAGATTTCTGAAGATTGATACTGAAACTGCAACTGTGGGAAGTAGTTACTTAACCGACATGCCCCAACCTCCCACTGGTGGGGTCTAACCTATAACCCCAGCTAGAAGGGTATCAATAACGTGCCAAGGGTAAAGACCTCTCTGGTCAAGCCTCTCTAGTGGTTGACCCTCACAGTAAGTCAGCCTAAGAAAATATAATAGTCAAACCTCTCTTTACGGGTGACAGCCTCTACTGACGGTGAATCCTACATCTTGCATTGGCTATGCAGTTCTGGAGTTCAGAGATTGCTCCTAAGGACTCAACCTCTCTCTCTGATGGGGATCTGTTATTCCTTCCCTCACTCGGTGCTAGCTCCTACTCCTAACTGAAAGACTCTGAACTGAATTCTCGACTGAATACAAACTGAACTAAATCTGATAATATTCACGTTTCTCAAATGATCTGACTGAGTTAAGATGAATTCACTTAGTTCTGTATTTGATGGAATACTACTGCACGAAATTTGACTGAAGATACAGAGTTTTAATAGAGTACTCGTTTACTATAGGGATTAGAACTGAATAATTGACTATACTAGTCTGAGCTGTGTACAGAACTAAGGCTAGATTACTAGCGATACTGAGATCATGGAGATTACTGAGATTTCTTAAGTCCTGTATCTATCTGAGAATACAGAGTTCTATAATTCAGTGAGTTTTGAGAATCATGGCTCGACTGGGATTATAGTAAAAAATAACACAAGCTCTAGACAGCAGCTAAACTGTCGGGTACAAATACCCCCAGGACTCAATAACATAAAAGTAAAACATAACCATTCTTGACTAGTCATAACCACGGTCATTCATTCATCATCACAATCACTAAAACATCTCTTCAAGAATTTAGGAATCATAAACATGTAATAGTGTAGGGAGAACATATTATTGGATCATACTCCATTCAACAAGGTCTTGCATCAAGT
Source organism: Capsicum annuum (assembly GCF_002878395.1). Classification (NCBI taxonomy): domain Eukaryota; kingdom Viridiplantae; phylum Streptophyta; class Magnoliopsida; order Solanales; family Solanaceae; genus Capsicum; species Capsicum annuum. Next base: position 117,271,303 of record NC_061119.1, read on the forward strand.
ACTTCGTACGTAGGTTAGTCTTGGCATGTATCGGATAACACATGATTGGGGAAACTTCATACTATCATGTCACAATTTACTCGTCAAGCACTTGGCATATATTAGAGGCTTAGCATATATCAAAGAGCACAAAATTTGGGAATTTTATACTATCATGTCTCAACTCGTTGACTAAGGCTTTTCAACAAACACTAGGAATGCATAGACTTGCACACAATTAGGGGTTTCCAAATCAACATGTTATAATGGCCCTAATTTTTTCACATAAGCATTTTATCAAACATATGGGGAGTATTCTTTGCTTATTCAACTATTTCTACACTTAATTGACATGAACATATCATCTAACAAGCAACTTGAAGAGGATTTATCATGAGCATCACATGAGTATTACATACTAAGGTCAAAGCTTGATAACCTTGTAAACAACATGAATCACAACTTAATCACAATAGGAACATCAATTTTAACTCACATGAATCATTAAGACCCATAAACACAAGATCTTTAAATTTTAGAAAAAAAAAGGTTCTTGAGCTTCTTGGATGAAAGGCACCTAAGAATCAACATCTACATACCTTGGGGAAACTCTTTTCTTGAAAGACCTTGGAGAGATTCTTGATTTATTGATTTCACTTGATCTCTATTGATTTTGCTTGAAGAAGAAATAAGGGTTTTGATTTTGTAATACCCTATTTTTTATGTTGAAGATGGGAAATGAGGCTAAGAGCCTTTTATCGGGTATATATAGGGGCTGAAAAGGAATGGGAAAGGATCAAAAAGCCCTTGGAATTAAAATCCAAAATTGGAAGAATCTCGATATTTCATGCTGGCGCGATGCACCATAATCGCACCAACTCACTGGAAATTGGATAATTGGGAAACTGCTTGACAGCGCAATGCGGTGGAAATCACGTTGCCACCTTGGTTGCGGACTGGAAAAGCACTGCAATGCGGAGGAAATCATAGAGGCTCACTAGAATTTAACAATTATCATTTTGGTTGGCTCCGCGACGCGAGAAAGTGCAAGGCGGCACACTATCTCACTAAAATGGCTCTAACTCTTTGCCCGAGTGTCAGATTTGGGCGAATTTGGTATCGATGGAAAACTTATTCAATTACCTACATGAAAAAAGGTTGATATTAGGGAAATTCTATGTGGTTCAAAATATTTCTCACTTGGGAAGGCACTTCTAAAACTTTTAGGACTGGATTTATGCTTCACTAAACATGCTCTAAGGCTCAGACTAGGAGAGAATTTTGCGGGGTGTTACACTCTCACAAGGAATTCACAAGTTACACAAGATGAACCATAGGCTTGCCCTTAGTATAGTACTCTACTAATATCAGAATGATGAAGCTTAGGATCAAATGGATCTTTAAGGGTTGTAATATAGGCTAAGGGACAGGTAAGAACTATTCTAGCCAGTAGTAGTAACTATTTTCTCTAACCATTTTAATACAATACACTTTTTCATTCAATTCACCTCTAACAACCTATTTACACCACTTTTGTCTACCCTTATCTTTTGTTTTTGCCCATCTTATTAAGCTTATTTGCATATACTATGGTGGGAGCATTGCCTATTAACTCATTATTCAATTTTACCCTTCTTCACACCCACTTTATGTTACACACCCCTATAATAGCTACCCTCAACTTAAGTGATCTGCCTTAGTTGAGGTGTACAATGTCCAAGGAGGACCAGGGCCAAAAAAGGTTCATTGTAACACAACTGGGCTAAAAATGGAAGTTTCTTTAGCACAAATTTCTCTAAATCCCAACCACAACACCTCAATTGTACACACCAATAACTATTACTTTGGGGCTTCACTTCTACCTTTTTCCTACTTGAATTGCGAATTCCTTACTCGATTAATTTTACACTAAAGCACTTAGAAGCTTTGGATCAAATTAAGGTCTATCAAAGAAGGGGATTAGGCTACATATGAGGCTACCAAAGAAAATAAGCTAAAGGCTCAATGGGGCTTATTAGGATTACGCACAATGGTAGGTCATAAAAAGGGTACAAACATGGCTATCAAAGAAATGCCTATATCATCTCTTAAACCCACACTCTTTGTTTCACTTTGCACACACACTAGGCAAGTTCTAGCATCAAATGTAACAAGGAATATAAGAACACCTCACACACATATGGCACATGCTTAATCAAGTAGGATCATTATAGACTTTCAACCAAACAATCACATAAATTCAATCATTAAGCCAATAAGTACAAGAGTCATAATCATAAGCCTAGGAGTCTCAAAAATAGTAATTCACACAATCAACATACTTTTTTTAAAACCAAAACACTTGTATCATGCAGTCAAATATAGTACCAACAAGAACATCTCACGTATTCCTAACACAAAAAATTTTAAAATTACTTCTAAAAATGGGAATTTCCCTACCCCACACTTAAAATTCTACTTCGTCCCCAAAGTATACTTTAAAAGTAGAGATAGAAATACTCCTTGATGCCTCCAGGCCTAGCTAGTAGCATCGTCTTATATCAAAAAGGTCTAGGGACCCCACACTTAGTCTTCGCCATGCTCCTTAACTTAGGTTTTTCGATACTCAGACTTCCCATCAACCTATGACTCAAGAAAAATAAAACTAGTGAAGTAAAAAAA
>NC_061119.1:117276942-117284378 GCF_002878395.1 Capsicum annuum
TGTTATTTTCTCAATATCCTGCAGCTTAACTTTGTTAGTGACCATGTCCTTCAAGTAGTTAGCCTACTTGGGCATTTCCTGCAAAACATCTAAAAGAGGAAGATTAATGTGAAGCTCTCTGAAAGTGTCAAAGAACTTCTTGAAGCACGCATCCTCCTTTGCTTTTATAAGTCTATATTAGAAAGGTGGTGGTGGTCTCTCCTTCACCTCTTCAAAAACTTTGATTTTTGAGTACTCAGACTTTCTCAAATTTTCAGTAACTTTGTCATCTACCTGTTGAGGAACCAACTCTGAATCTATCTCCTTAGTTTTATTTGGAGGTTTTCCATTGAGTTCTTTACCACTTCCCAAAGTAATTGCCATTACTTGTTTAGGAGATTCAGTATCACTTGAAAAATCACCTTGAAGCCTGGCATTTTGTGCCTGCTGCATTTACCCAACCTGCATCTCCAAGAAGTTTTATAGGTGGACTTGTGAATCTTTATGTGAAAGCCCCATAAACTATCCACCGATGATCAAAAGATGCACCGTGTTCTATTTTATCTCAAAGTTACCTCCAGCAGTCGGTTTTTGAAAAAGGGAGGTCAAATTTGTTAGAAGTGGGATTACCACTTCACAAACTACCCTGCAGGTTGGTTAATCTTCAGCTATAATAGTAGGATTATCTTGTTTCTCTCAAATTTATAGGATATAATGGATAAGGACTACTTCTCTCCTCAATTGGTGAAAGTATTGCATAAATTCAGGGCTTAATGACACAAGACGTAAAACATAAAATTGGAAATAATACGAAAACAAGGACAACAAAGGAAAACAAAACAATAACGTAAAGGATGGATAAATTAAAATAAGAGAAGGAACGTAAGAAAATCACAATATAATAATTGATGCCCTCAAACATAATTCGACTACAAGTACCAATTCTCCTGCAAAGACAGAGAGGGACGTTGAACCCTCACAACCTACATTTTTAGACAATCCGTAAGCTTCCAACAAACTTAACATAAACACTAGCAAATGTATTTCAAAATATATCCAAATTCATCTAACTCTAAATGATAAGAATCCTACCTATTTATAGGACCATAGGCCACTCATTACAATTTGGGCCCAAAAGTGACCTTAAATGTACTTGGGCCCAAAAGTGACCCAAGGCCTAAAACATAACAAAGTAGTCTTCATTCTCCTGATCTCCTCATGGGGGATCATAATATTCCTCTTCATCCCTAAATTGTGTACATGAGGCACTCTCACTTGTATCATCATCTCCTTCTTGAAAAGAATTTATCCTCAAATTCAAGAGTTCATCATGTTCAAGATCAAGGAATTCCAGGGAGTTCTTAGAAGTGGTAGGGAGCATAACATGTATAGCAAAGTAAAGTGGAATGCTAAGCTCTCCTTCTTAAGGCCAAACTTCCACTATCGGCACTTTTTTGGCTAGCATATTTGGAAGAGTAAGATCCCCCATCACATAGATTCAAATCAACCTCCACATTTTCATCAAGATCACAAACTCCTTCCTCTTGCTCTGCTTCATTTTTATAGTATGGATTACCTTCTCAAAGTATGATGACTTATCGTGTTGGACACTCACTCATTAAGTGACCTCATCCTTGATATTTAAAGCATTGAGTACCCTTATAAGTAGGATCACCTCATTTACTAGGGGAATACTTTGGACCACTCTTCTCAATAATCTTCTTCTCAAAATTTTTCTTAAAGTCGAAGCCTTGACTCTAATTGGAGGATAATTGATTTCCCACCTTAGGATTAGTTGTATCCTTCTCCAACTTGAGATCTCTCTTAATATTAATAGCCGCTTCTAAAAGATTATCCATCTAGGCAAACTTGTGTATTGAAATTCAAGAGGTAATTTCTTAATTCAATCCTACCTTAAATCGAATCTTGGTGCTCTTCATCCTCGTTGTAATCAACCTTCAAGAGTAGATTTTGAAATTCATCATAGTATGATTCAACACTTTTGTCTTCTTGTCTCCAATTGTACAACTTGTAAAGTAACCCTTATCTATATCTCTCTAGTATATACTAGGCTCTTATAAGGGTCTTCATAACATCCCATGGTGGATATTGACCTCTATGAAGGATTCCTTGTGTTCTCTTAGCCGATTCCCACCAAGTCAAAGCATATCTTTCAAATTGAGAAACTACATAGGTCATCTTCTTAACAACGAACAAATCATTAGCTTAGAAGATCCTATCACATTGTGACTCCCATTTGAGGTACCCTTCAGGATCATTACCTCCATGAAAGCTAGGAAGAGTGACCTTGATAGAATTGAGACCCATATCATGATATCCATAGCAACCTTGGTCTCTTGGGACATGCCCTTGTACACCATATCCATAACCTACTTTAACATGCCTTACAATCTCTTCTTGAACTCCAACGGCTTGGTTTGGTGGCATTTTGTGTAGTGGCATTTGACTAAGCGGAGCTTGGTAGGGTGGATTTGGATTTGGTGGCCTTTTGTAGTATGGTATTTGGATTTAGGGTACTTGAAAGGGTGGGTAGTAAGGTGGATTGAGGCCTTATAGGTTCAATCCTTAGGGAATTTAGTAGTTTGGAACTTAAATTAGGGGTGTTTGATAGGATGGAGTGAGAATTGGGAATCTTAGGTAGTTTTTTAGGGCATTTGTTGGTTGAATTATAGTGGTCGGGCTACATGTTGTGGAGTTTGGTCAGTAGTAGTAGTGGTAGGGAAGGGAGCACTTACTTGTGGGGGAGAGTATAACATATGGTGAAGAGTTCTAGGAGAGATAGTAGCCGAAATCTCTTGAACTTGCGCACTTGAGGATGCCCAGAGGTGGAGTTGAGGAGTAGCATTGGAAGAATTATGGTTTCCTTCCACACTCACTATCTTTCCATTTAAATTCGTCACTCTCTCCTCCAAATTAGACAACTTCTTATTCATATCTTATCACATTCCATTATAGCTTCCATTATTATCTCGTTTGAGATAGGTTGGATCTCATCTCCCGAAGCCATGATACCAATCAATAAGACACTCAACACAACAAACAAATAAGGTTAACATTAGTGAAATCAATCATCTCGATCCAAGTGTTTCGATTAGCTCACACTTTAGTTCAACTTGTTGATAGTGGTTGTTTATGTTGGTATAGGACTCTATTAAGAAGTGAAGGACTTCGAAGAACTTGAATTCAAGTGTTAACTAAGAAAACACAAGATAAAAGAAGGAAAAGATACAAGAAACTAAGACAAAATATAAGAGCAAACAAGAACTAATTGAACAACTAAGTAGATTACGGTTTAGTTATGAATCAGTTTCAAGAATCAAATAAATGAAAGAGGGAATTAAGAGATAAGCAATGGTTTTGAACCTGATTTAGTTAAGTTTTGAAGTTGATAATGTGTTCAAATAAGGTGGAGATGCATTGGTAATATGCTTGGGCAGCCTAAGGACACCTTGGTCACATGTCAAAGTCCAAGAGGACAGTTTTGAAGTGTGGCCGCGGGCTGGACACAGATAGAGGGCAGATTGGGTGCAAGTGAGTGTTTACTCACTATTTTGACATGCGACTGACCTGCTGAAGCAGCCTACACACACATCAGGTGCAGGTTAGACGCATGAGGAGTCTGGCACACTGGATTGGTATGCGGCTTATCTGCTGGAGCACTTGAGATGTACCTCAGGCACACTTCAAAAGCATTCTACCCGCCCCAAAAAGCTTGCACTTGTACTAGGGACCTCAAATGGTCTCCCCTTTTTGTCCTCACTTGGGATTATTCTTTAGGACCTTCAAAAATGTACTTGTACTAACACATTTGCACACTTTTTCTTCACTTTTAAGGATCAGACAACACCTTTTGGTATGAATTCAAGATGAAGATTTGAATCTTCCTCAAGAACACTCAAGAACACGAAAAACTTCAAAATTCTCTATCTCTTAAACCATTGATCGAAATTAGACGAAATTTTGAAACAAGGCTATTTTCAACCTACTAAGCATATTCCAAACATCAATTTCCTCATATTCTCAACCAAAAATTCTAAATTTTTAACTCCACCTTCAACTTTTAAACTTGAGCTTCTTAATAATGGTAAACCCTCTGATTCACTTTCGATTGAGCTTAAATTCAAGGTTTAGACTCTAATGGTGTTAGGGAACAAGAATCTAACACCAAAACATAAAAAAACAACAAAATAAGACTCAAAATTTGACCTAAAGATAAAAACATGAATAGTGAATTTTTTTGGAATTTTTGATTTTTCAACACAACGAGACCCAAGATTGACTTCGTGGGAATAAAATCAAGCTTGCCTCTGATACCAAATAATACGGGATGTAAAACACAAAATTTAAAATAATACAAAAGCAAGTACAACAAAGAAAAATGAAATAATAATGTAAAGGAGAGATAGAATGACACAAGAGAAGGAATGTAAGCAAATCACAATATATTAAATTAAGGACCTGAAACGTAATCTGACTACAAGCACCAATTCTCTTATAAAGACCGAGAGAGACATTGAACCCTCACAACCCACGTTTCTAGACAATCCACAAGCTCTCAATAAGCTTAACATAAACACTCGCAAGTGTATTTTAAAACATATCCAAAATCATCTAACTCTAAATGACAAGACTCCTAACAATTACAATTTAGGCCCAAAAGTGACCCTAAATGCACTTGGGACCAAAAGTAACCCAAGGCCCAAAACATCACAAAGTATTCTTCATTCTCTTGTTCTCCTCATGGGGGATCACAATATTGTTCTTCGTCCCTAAACTGTGGTCATAAGGTACTCTCACTTGTATTACTTGATTCAACCAATTCCTTATCCCTTGCCAGCTTACTAGTTTGCAAATATGTTTCTTGCAAACTCAATACCAATACCAAGTGTAAATCACCAAAGAAATCTAAAACTAAAATAATTGTCAATTTATAAGTCTCTAAAAATGGCACCAGAAACTTATTGCACCCAAGCGCACACGTAAGTGTACGTGCTCTCACCAAGTAGTAAAGTGGCCCTTTAGAAGCCAAGTATCAATCTCACGGGGAATAATATTAAACAACTATCTAATTTTAGTTTAACTATAAAGATTAAAGTGGTATAAAAGTAACCAAAAGTGTTTGTGCTGTAAACTGAAAGTAAGTAAACAATGCAAAAAATGTAAGAGCTTGGACAATCAATAAGGAGAAACCCAGGAGTAAAGCACTGCGAACAATCATACTAAGCTATTGAACTTTATTGGTTAGATTACTTATCTTAGTTGTTTATTCGCGGGGTTGATAGTATGATCATGGTCTCTCGAGCCTTTAATCACCTATCTAACTTAGCCCCACAACTACATCGTTAGGAGGAGATGTGAGAACTAAGATAAATGCATTTATATTTCATCTTGTAGTGAACCAAGTAAAGCTTCTAGGTATACGCTGTCCTAGATGCAAATGCAAATCCCTTATTTTATAAAAGAATAAGAACCTTACTCTATTTACCCCCACATTATATCCTCTTATTCCCCCTCTCGAGATCATACAAAGACGATAATAGATGTATTCTAAGGATCGCAAATCCTTAAAATTATGATAACAAGAATAAATAAAAAACCAAATATGATAAGAAATTAAAATCAAATCAATTCAAAGCAATAGTAATCATGTTCATTGCCTTAACCCCAGAAATGGGGTGTTTAGCCACTAATGGACATAATCGTAATCAAGATAAAGGGATATATGATAAAATCCATAAATAAACTAAATTAAAGAAACAAAAATCCTAATTGAAGTGCTCTTCAGCCCCTCTCCAAGCTTGAAAGTCGTCCAAGGTGTTTTGTAATGTGTTTAAGTGTCCTATTTATAGAATGACGATTTTGGTCGTGTTAGGAATAAGTTGTGCACCGCCCCTTCCATTTCCTAGGGGTAGGGGTCACACCGTAGACCTCACTACCATGGGAATAGGGTGTGCGCCATGTGGGTCAGTCCATGGGAGTAGGGGTCGCGCCACGGGGCTATTCTCATACCCTCACTGAAATTCACCTTGGCGTTTAAACTTGTTTTGTGTATTTGGCCTTCCTTCCCAAGCCTTTTGGTGTTGTTTACACTTGATTTCCAGTTTGTGAATAATCCATGTATCATAATAATCAACTCACCAAACATTCTACAGCATCAAACACCATGGATTAGAGCTCAAAACAACAAACAATCCATAACGATAAACTAGAAACTTAAGTTAAGAACTAGTTTCGTCCATTTAATCTTTAGCTTAGTGTTTTGATACTTGGCTTGGTTCAATTGAACCTTAAACATTATAAACAATTGTTTCCACACATAATTACATAATAATACCATTAGGAACTTATACGCACATTAGAACCAACGAGAACAACTAGACAATTACCTAGCTCAAGCTAGTACCACTATTTTTCTTGTTTTCACTCTTAGTGACCAATTTAAGTGCAAACTTGTTTGAAAAATACCTTAAACATTGTAATAAAAATACTTATACACTTAGAATCTCAATTATATCATCATTAACATATGAAACACACAAGTAGTCCTTAAAACAAGGCTACATAAGCTCAGATAACAACACTGAGGTGTATAAATTCTAATACCTTGAGAATCTAACCAATAATGCAACCATGAATCAAGATGATGAGAAATAAATTATAATATTTTGGGTTGTTTTCTAATCAAGTATGGTGTGCATTAAGGCCATAAATATGTCCTAACGATTGGGTAAATCAAAACATTCTACCGATTGAATTCTTGGGAAGGATATTGGTATAGTCAACTTCAAATGAGTATATCACTCATTATACTTGGAATTTTTGATCTTATGACCTATCAACAGATATATAATTTAATTATCTTTCCAAGGATACCAATTTCGCCAAAATCCAATACTGGAGCCAAAAGTTATACCCATTTTACTCCAGCATGTCAATCTGGAAAAGGGTGACGACGTTTCTGACGTCTTGTCACATTTTTGATGATGTTTCTGATGGCATTTCTGATGACGTCGTCAGCCTTAGGTAGAAAATCATAAAATTTGACCATTTTGTGACGACATTTTGTGATGCCCTATCACGGGTCTAACGGTTTGTCACGAATGTCGTCAGCTTTTTTTTCTAGCAATTTAGAGATATTTTTGCAAGGGTATTTTGGTCTTTTCTCATATTTTGGAGGCCTCTATAAATATGAGAATCCCATCCAAACCCTAATTCCATCATTTTCTCTTCTAATTCTCTTGAGATAATATATCTAGGGTTATGTCAAGAACATAAATCTTACAAGAATCATCCATAAATCTTTAAAATTTCTTTAAGAACCAAGTTCCTCATAGTGTGGGCTTCAAGAATTATTTATTTCAAGTGTGGATAGAGTCTCAAGCACTAAAGTTTATCCAATTTCAAAGATTAAGGTATGTGGGGTTATGAACAAGAAC
>NC_061119.1:117287378-117302057 GCF_002878395.1 Capsicum annuum
TTTATCCAATTTCAAAGATTAAGGTATGTGGGGTTATGAACAAGAACACTTCTTTCGTTCTTGTGCCAAAAGATTTAATTTCTATTGAATTTCATGAATTTTGCAAAGTGGGTTTACACCCAAATTACTTTATCAAGTATTTATGAGATTTGAGCTATACAAGATTGACACATATGACTACTTCATTGTCTTATTTCTTAAATTAAGAATTTATGTCATGAGTTGTATATTGTTATCATGAAATGATAATTTCTAAGTGATTTATGATAAGTGTCATAATTTATATTTTTCCATGAGAAGTTTGTCTATTGAATATATATTGATATTGAGCTTGAGAGTCTAGACCGAGTTCTATGATGTTTTCTGGAAGATTTGATACTTGATATGATTTGATAAGCAAGTGTAATTGATGATGAGAAAGATTATTTTGAGATTTAGTCGAGTTAGGAATCCACAATTTGTTATGATTTACAAGTGAGATATATATTTATATTTTGGTCTTCATGATAGACCCTTGAGTTGATTAAGGTGGATTTCCTAACGCGTTCTAAGCTTAAGTCTGGGAGTAGTATTTAGCACCGAGCGGGAAGTATGGGTTCAGCGTATCCTACTTCTCCAGAACTACGTGCCATCGTAGGATTAAGATTAAGGGCCAAAGGCTAAGACAGTTATCACTAAAGTTAAGGTTCTACTCCAATGTCAAGGATAGAACAGCTCTCCCCAACATGGGTAAGACGTTGAACTCCATGTAAGCTCACATGGTTTATGTCGGTTATAAGAAACTCCCAAGTCCATAATAGTCCAAGTTTCATGAGTTACCAAGTCACTCTAAGTCATGATTCAAAGAGTTTGAGTTGAGTCCAACGGTTTGTGAGATTTATGAAGCATGTGTTATTATTGATGATTTATGGAAAATATGTTTCAGGTAACTCAAGCGAAGAGAGTCATTATTATCAGCATGCATAATTTTCTTATACGTTTATGATATTATTTAAATATTGCCTGCATCCCACATACTTAGTACATTCTCAAGTACTGATTTCCATACTCTTTTGTGTTCTATATTTTCTCGTGATGTAGGTTCAGGTGCTCAGTCTCAGCAGCGACAGTGATCTTCGAGTACCTCTATCTACATTCGTATAGTTGGTGAATCCTCATGGTTTGAGGACTTATGTCCCCGATTTTTGTCTTGATAGTAGATAGTTGGCTTTTTCCAGTTCAGCACGGGGTCAGTTGGGGATCTGTCCCAATGGCTCCTCAGTCTTATATAGTAGAGGCTTTGTCAGACTAAAGTACCAGTATGTACAGAACTTCAATATTTTGATTGTATAGGATAGTCTTTCTTTGTATTCCAGTATGTTCATGACATGATTATTCTTCTTCTTTATTACAGCTTGATTATTGTAATAGTGAGTTATAGAGGTGATGACAGGCTCAGAGGGTTAGCTTGAGGTTGCGTGAGGTCTTAAGCACCATGTGACGTCTTGGGATGTGATCTTGGGGCATTACATAAATCCACCTCAAATCATTTGTTTACAGGAACTATTAGTTCTATGTTGTGCAGAGAAAGAAGAAAACATATTACATTTAAATTTATATATGAATATAATCAATATTTCAATGATGTAGAAATGGTCCTCTTATGCTGCTCTACATTAATATTATGAATTTTAATGACTTTGCTTTTATGCAAACATAATTTGCACTTATAGTATTGAACCAAATAAATTGGATACAATCTATAATATATTAAACCTGTGAAAGGTCTTATAAATATTATTTGAATTTTTTGCCCTTCATTAAAAAAAATCAATAGATAAAATTATTTTTTCACTTATTTTCATAATATTTGAAAATTTATTAAAATTTAATTATCAAGCTTTACCTTATTTGATTTATTAGGGTAAAAGTCTAATTTCATAACTAGTCCTTATGAAAGAATTAATATTAAAACTTAAATTCAATTCTCAATTGGAATTGAAGTTAGAAACGTGTAGTGTATAACAAGACTTTTAATGTAAATTCAATTCTAAAATTGATTTTCCCATATTAGCATCACACATTTCATTCTTGATGGCCAATTCTAAATGGGATACAAGTCCTTTAAATAATATGTTAGCACATGAACTAGAAAAAAATTCCTTTTAATCAGAATATACTTTTTTTTAATTTTGATTTAAGGTTAAATTACTTTTAATTTATGAATTATATTTTTTTAATATCATAACTTTTATGTGTAATTTAGTTCTAATATTATCGTACGCCCATAGTATATTTATGTTTTAAAAAATGTGATTCTTTTCTATACATGTGCATTAGATATGAGGGTATGAAGATCATGAATAAGGGCAGAGGTTAAATTCGTTTTTATTTATGAATTCTATATTTGTTAATAATGTTGTAGCTTTAATGTGCAATTTAGTACTTATGATGTTGCATGTCCTTAATATATTTTTTATACGAAGTTTGTGAATTTATTTTATACATGCATGAGGATATGAAAGTCACAAATCAGGGTAGAAGGTTAGGTAGCTATGCTTTGACTTGCTTTTCGGTAGGTTTAGGTTTTGGTGGGAGTCTGGGAGTATTGTGTATGTTATAGTATTAGCCTCATATATATATTTTCTTGCTTTTGATGTCTACTACCATCTGTTATATATTGTGTTACAGTTACTGTATTATTTCGTGCATTATTTCTCTGAATGATGTTCATTGCTTTCCTTACTAATTGATATGTTTTCTTCTTTGTTGTCTTTCTTTTAGTAAATTTTCTTTTTAATAAGGGTACTAATTTTGATATCTTCATTGCAATGATTTTTTTAGAGTAGAGAAAAGAATAACTTTATTGTTAGGAATTATCATAATCATAACTACTCCACCACATTGCCGCCTAAATTTTCAAGCATAACAGTTTCATCAATTTCATTTGTCAGCTTAAAATATATATAAGTATTGTTTTTACTTCTAATCAATATCTAATTATGCTATCTATTCTAAATTATGAATATTTTCTATGTGTTAGCTTCAGTTTGATTAGTTAGGATTTTTAAATGGTCCAATTTAAAAAATTTATTTTGCATTATATTAAAAGTAATGTCTAGATGGTGATTAGTTAAAATTCACATGCAACGCACGTATCCTAGATTAGTATTATAAATAAGATAAATGACTAATAAATAAACTATTCCTCATATTTTTTATTTATCTTCTTGTAGACTTTAAATATATGACTAATATCGATTATCTATTACTTATATATAAGTGTCAATCAAGCTGTTGAACCACACAACTTGTGGACGACATGCCTGCTTCAGCTGCTTTATCCGTAATTTTACTATATCATCTTTAATTAATTATTTTGTCATTTGAGTATTAGAATAATAATAATATATAACTTAAAAAGTAAAATAGACATTTATGACATGTCTGCTTCACAATTTTATTATATCACCCCTAATTAATTATTATAGATTATTTAAGCATTAGAAAATAGATAATATTTAATTAAAAAGGGGTAAAATAGACACAAAATGATAAGTTAAATTTTTTAAACAAGGAAATTAAATTTTAATTTTTTTTACTACTTTTTCATTTCGGTGGTCGATATGCTTATCAACCACTGTTTGCTTCGTGATTTTAATATATCACCCTAATTAATTATTATATACCATTTACATATTAAAAAGTAATAATATTTAGTAAAAAAATAAAATAGACATTTATTACATTAATTTTACTATATCACCCCTAATTAATTATTATAAGTCATCTAAATATTAAAAAATTATTAAAATTTAATAAAAAAAATAAAATAGATATAAAATGAGAAATTAACTCTTGATATTTTAAATTCACTTGATATCTTATATGAGACACACTTAATTTTTTTCTTTAAGTATTTTTATAGCAATTTTGCTATACCACTTTTAATTAGTTAGTATGAATCATTTAAGATTTGTCTGTTTCGCTACTTCAATCGTGATATTTTCTTGACTCTCAAAATTATATTAGTGTCAGTCAAATTTGGATAGAAAAAAGTTTTATAAATTATAATAATTAAAAACTTAAAATTATTTAAAACCATTTAAATTTTTACATCACTTCATGCATAAATATATTTCCTCAACACTTAATGAAAAATCTAAACTTTAGGTAATAAAATTTCAGGAAAAATATAAACTGCGATTAAATTTCTAAACACACTCATACTATATATAAATATATCAATACTTAAGTATGAAGATTTATTTCACTGTTTTCATAATAATTTTAAAAAATTTAATCTTATCATGTTAGGCCCATGCTGAGCTTATTGCCACTAGTTATTATTCACCATAAATGTGAATGCGATAGTGAGAACTGAGAACATCTTTTTTATTAATAATGTGAATGAATTTGTTTTGTTATTGTGTATAAGATGTTTTTAATTTTACATATAAAATAGTTGGTATACCTAATTAAAAGGGTTATAATTTTGTAAAATTTTTTCGTGTAAAACTTTTCGCGCGACTGATCTTAATTAAAAAAAGAAAAAAATGCAGCTTAAAAGGCTCCACACAGCGCAAGGCATAAGCGTTCTTTTGCTGTCTATTGTTTTCTAAACCCGATGGGTTTAAGGAATTAATTAGTAGAAGTTTAAAAAGGGGGAAAAAAGAGCGAGGTTTTGCATTTAAGGTGAGAGAGGATGCGACATACTCGTAAGGGTGAAGTTTCGTCCTTGCCTTTATAGTTTCTTCCAGTCGCAGGTCTAGTGTTCTTCTCCGTTCTTTCGGTAATTTCTCTTCCTTTCTTCAAACCCTCTTCTTTTCTAATCAGTGTATGTACGTATGTGTATTTCTTGGTGAACAACCTTCGTTCATGTGTATGTTTTTGGTTTTGTTGGTTCACTGGAAATTATGCATCACCGAGTTGGAATGGGATTTTTTTCTTTTTAAGTGTGAAAATCGATGATTTCTTTTGCTTTTTCCACTTTTATGACGAAGAAGCATATCTAAGTTTTTTAATTCCGGGTGCAATGTTTACTGCATTCATTAATGTATATATATAGAGGTGAGCTGATATGGATGTCTACGGCAATGTATTTCCATCTTCCCCTTTTAGGATGTTGTATTTTCATCCATGTTGCTGCTGAGATTATTCCTCCTTATTACTTTTATTGTGATTAATGGGGGCTTTTAGCTAAGTTAATCGATGTAATTTCTTTGTTGTTTGGTGAAACTGATGCATCATTCATTTTTGAGGGTTTAGGTTTTCTTCTGATATTAGTTCGTTCTAATCGATAATTGGCTATTCACCGTTGAGAATTGAGATAATCCAGGTTCGTTACTATGACTGATGAAATGCTGGTTTTTACTGGAGCTAGTGGATGAATTTTCTTATTTTTATTTTTGGCGAAACCCTTGAATTATTCTATATGTTTTTGTTGTGGGGGCTTTAGGGTTCAGTTTTCCTTTTATCCTTATTTAATTTATCCAATGTGGCTAAAAATTCGAGGTCTTTCTTCTGTGTACCAAGGCTGCGGTGTTGGGGGAATTGGGTGTCTGATGGCACCAACGTTCTTTTAGTTTTTTGGGTTGCCTGGCTCTGGGGTCTTAGGTGATGGCTGGGCAGGGTTGGCGATGGCATGAGGAATGAACATTATGAAATAACATTCTCTAATGTAGATAAATTCGATCAGTATGTTTTTCTTCTAGTTTTTTGGTTAGCCTGTATTATTTGTTATTGTTGTTGTTCTCTTCTTTAGATTTTTCGCTATTGTATTTGCTTTACATACTTGATTCTTTTTTATATGCTTTACTTGAGCCGAGGGTCTATCAAAAACAATCTTTTTATCTTCCAAGATAGGCATAAGGCTGCGTACACACCACCCTCCCCAAACCTCACTTGTGGGATAAGATTACATTGCGTATGTTGTTATTGTTTTTTGGTTAGCCAGCGCATGGCATATTTTTGTTCTGGGAGGGGACAGGGGGCGCAATTGCAGGGAAGATTTTTTTTAAAAAAGCTAATTTTGAAAAGTTCTGCACGTGTTGTTAGTTAGATTGCTGATTGCAATTAAAATTGTTGGAAATCTTTTGTGCTGATGAAATGGTGTTGTGATCTAAAGAAAAAAGTCAATTTGTTGTTAGTTAGATTGTTGTATTGCAGCTAAAATTGTTGGAAGTCATTTGTACTGATGAAATGGTGTTGTAATCCAAAGAGAAAGTCTGGATTTAGTTTTATCCTTATGATCTTTTCAGGATAGGAGCAGGGAAGAGAACACATCCAATCATGGTAAATGCTTCTGCAGTTTCATCATCAAACCAGGCAAAAAATGCTGGAGGCTTTAGAAATTTGAGAAGAAGTCAGCTTGGCGGCGTTATATTCGGTTGCACGAAGAACACTATGAAAGAATGTCTCTCAAAGCAACTATTTGGTTAGTTATTTGGGCAGATATATTTTTTGATAATGAGTTTTAGAGGTTCCTATGAGAGTTTGTTATGTTCCTATTTAGAGGTGACTTGGGAGGACGAGTAGTGGTAGTGAAGTTGGATTTGCAGGTTGTTTGTAAAAGAGATAGTTTTAGGTATCTTGGGTCTATGATTCAGGAAATGGAGAGATTGATGAGGATGTCACGCACCGTATTGGGGCGGGGTGGATGAAATGGAGGCTTGCCTCTGGAGTGTTGTGTGATAAGAAGGTGTTTCCCAAGCTTAAAGGAAAATTCTACAGAGTAGCGGTCCGTCCGGCCATGTTGCCGGTCAAGAACGCTCACATCCAAAAGTTGAAGATAGCAGAAATGAGAATGTTGCGTTGGATGTGTGAACTTACTAGGGTGACAAGGTTAGGAATGAAGTTATTCGAGCGAATGTGGGAGTGGCCTCGGTGGAGGACAAAATGCAGGAAGTGCGGTTGAGATGGTTTGGGCATGTGATGAGAAGGGGCACGGATGCCCGAGTTCGGAGGTGCGAGAGGTTGGCTTTAGATGATTTCAGGTGGGGTAGAGGTAGGCCGATGGAGTAGGTACAGCTTACTGAGGATATGACCGTTGATAGGAAAGTTTGGAGAACTCGGATTAGGGTTGAAGGTTAGTGCATGGAGGTGAGTCGTACCAAGTAGTTAAGTGCGCTTTAGGGTAGCTTGATAGTGGTTGTATGTCTTTGCTTATGGAATGGAGTCTCTAGGTATGTGGGTTGGTTAGTGTATCGTACTACTTTGTGGGTGCCTTATTTCTTATTTCTGTTATTTCACCTTGTTTCATGTTTCTTGTTGCATGTTCCATGTTTCATGTTTCATGTTTTATTACGATCCTTATCTACTGTCTCTATATCTTGAGCCGGGGGTCTATCGGAAACAACCTCTCTACTTCTTCGGAGGTGGTGGTATGGACTGCGTACGTTTTACCCTCCCAGACCCCACTTGGTGGGAACTCACTGGATATGTTGTTGTTGTTGTTGCTTTTCACCTTTTATTGCGTTATGCTTATGTTTTTAATTTTTTGACAGGTTTGCCAGTTCAACATTTTGCATATGTGCAGAATGTTGATCCAGGCATGCCATTATTTTTGTTCAACTACACTGATAGAAAGCTTTATGGCATCTACGAAGCTGCAGGCTCTGGTCAAATGTATATCGATCAATATGCTTGGACGTCAGATGGTTGTTTCCGAACTCCTTATCCAGCACAGGTTTAAAGTCCATCTTTTCCTTTTGGGATTTTTTGCTTTGGTTGATGCTCCTGCTTTAGTCCAAAAAAGCTCAGCACTTTCTATTTCTTTATGAAGGTTCAAATACGTGTACGTCAGCTCGGTCAACGCTTGCTAGAAAATCAGTTTAAACCAGTAATTAAGGATAACTATTATTCTCAAAACCATTTCTTGTTTGAGTTAGATCATGTTCAAGCTGGTAAATTAATGTCCATATTCTCGTCTCTTGCATTTGCTCCAAGTAGTAGCCCAACACATAACTTTGCAAAGGAGAGAAGTATATTCCAAGGTTTACCTGCCAATGACAAAAGAGAGGAAAATGGAATATTTCAGTCACAAGACTCCAAAGATATTTTTGCATACGCATCTGGTCTGAATGAGAAATTGCCGGCTAGAGACACTTCTCCTCTTCATTCAAATGGTAGCCGGCAGCAGGAGGTGCTGCTAGATAATCAGACAGTATTGGATGAGAAGGATCTGATATATATAAAACTGAGAGAATTGGCCCTTCAACGTGAATTCTCAGGTGGCATTACAGATGGGCCTTCAAATGAAGCCACCACTGTAGTCGTACCTACGTCCATAAATCACGCAATAATTGGGCAAGAAACTTTGCAGGAAGAGCTGCCACTTGGAGAAGAGCAGAGTATAGACTGCTCCAACGACTCAACTGGTTATCCATCTGTTACAGCTCAGGTTGGTCATCTTCTTTTAGTTTCTGCTGATTTTTTTTTCCTCCGACAACAGCATCTGATTGCTTTGTATGACTTGAGCTATTTTGTTGGTTGCAGCTTCTTCAAGGAATGGAAGAACTGAAAGCTTTAATAGAAGAGAAAAATTGTAAGATGGATTATTTGGAGCAGAAGATGGTAAACCTCATCTCTATTCAATATCAGCATCATGATGACGTCTCTATTCTGTGCTAAATCCACTAGCTTTCTTAATTGCTCTCTGTGGGTTATTAATGATACTAGAATTTTCTCTATGTAGGACATTTTTTAGATTACAAGGAACCAAAAGATATATGCTTTTCCACTTTCCTTTTGTTTTCTACGAGGTGGGTGGTGGGAGGGCATAACAAATGAATTTAACATGTAGTTCTTATATGTACAGATAATCGATAAACAATGTAAGAATTAAGAAATGATATAACTAATTGGTAGTGTGAAAGCTCACGAGGTTCATTGAGTTGTCATGCAAATGATGCAATAGCCTCTAAAAGGAACTTAAAGCATGGTTCCCTAATTAAGGTGAAACAACTGGAATATGCAATATCTGACAGTAGTCTTCACAACTCAGAGATATATGAAAAAAATGCTAGCATGATTTATGGAAGATAAAGAACAGGAATAATGAGCCTATCTTCAGAAACTTTTGACATGTGACGCACCGGAAAAGCGAGTTGACCAGTACTTAGCTGATAACCTCCATATTGGTGGACCCTTATTGGGTTCTGTGAAATATTTTTCTCGAGAATGTTCCATATTTGTACATTCAACAGATTGATCTGGTTAACGTAATTGTGAGTATACTAAGAATATGAGCCAATATGTACAATTGAGTGTGGTATCCAATGCTTTATTCTTTGAGATGAACAACAAGCAAATTTGGATTTACACCTATAGTCTGTTTCTACTATTTTGACTGTCCGATTTCATACTTTAATTCTGCATTTTCTACTGTATCTGCATAATTTAAGGATGTACGAGGAGTATATTAAGAATTTGAACCAATAGGGAATGAAATTGGGTTTTGTGGTGTATTGTTGTACTATGTTGTGCGGACTCGTTGGTTTCGCCGCCAAACCCGTCCCGACCATGACGCTGGTGCGGGTGCGGACGCGGGGTGCTGCGTCTCCGATTCGGTTAAACGAATCCGGAGACGTTGACCCAACATCAAAAACAAAGTTGGTTGTCATCGTCGGGAGAGAGAAAGATCGGTGACTATAATTGTTATCGTCGACGAAAAGGGGAAAACCAGGCGACTGTTGTCATTGTCGGAAGGGAGAAATCTGGCGACTGTTGTCATCGTCGGAAGGGAGAAATCTGGCGACGGCTGTCATCGTCGGAAGGGAGAAATCCATGACTGTAATTGTTATCATCGGGAAGAAAGAGAAAGACGTGGTTGGGAACCGGAAAGAATGACTTGTTAGATCTACTCGGTGGTTTTTAATAATTATAATTTTTTAAATATAATAAGAATTTTTATATTCATATACTCCCTCCGTTTAAAAAAGAATGACCTAGTTTGACTTGACACGAAGTTTAAGAATATAAAGAAGACTTTTGAATCTAGTAGTCTTAAATTAAAGATATGTCAAATGTACCAAAATGCCCTTCAATCTTGTGGTCTTAAACATGCCACGTCGAAAGGTAAAATTAAAATGTTGCCAATAAAGGAAAGGGGTCATTCTTTTTTAAACGGACTAAAAAGGAAAGTAGGTCATTCTTTTTGAAACGGAGGGAGTAGTAAAAAAATATATGTACCTGTTGGTTTCCCAAAAATACAAGTCTATACTATATACTACTCCTAATTGTAAAAGTAACTAAAAGTTATCTTGAAAGTTAAAAGTGAAAGTTTAGAATAATCTTTATAACTCTATATTTATAATATTTGATATTTTTAGCCGAATCCTCGCACCCGTATTCATACTCGGATTCGCACCCGCGAATCTTAAAATTTAAATTTTGACGAATCCGACTCTAGGATCCGCACCCATCTCGGATACCGGCACCCAAATCGATGCAACTTAGTTGCTGTACTCATAATGAAACAATTTATAACTGAGTGTGGCATCTAAATTTATATTCCTTGAGATGAACAACACGAAAATTTGGATCTCCAAAACCCTTGTACGCCATTTCTAGGATTTCAACTTTGTCCGGTTTCATATCATTTTACTGCATTTCTACTGTATCTACATGATTTAAGGATGGATTGGGAGTTGCTAGAAATATTCAAAAAAACAAAGGATGGATTGGAAGTTATTTCTCCCCGTGGTACATTCTTAGCAGTATATATACAGATAAGAAGTTAATACCTGGTAACTCTGGGTAATTTGGCATTTCAGGCTCATGCTGAACAAGAGATTAAACAGTTAAAATATAGATGTATGATGCTGGAGTCCTCAAATACTGTTTGTACATGTGCTGATGAAATAAATGATGGACACCTGAAGCATGAGATGATTTTCCTAACTGGAGGATATGATGGTGTATCATGGTTATCAGCATTGGACTCGTATTTACCTTCATTCGATGTGTTAAATTCACTTAAACCAATGAATTCAGTCCGTGCATATGCCTCGGTTGCAAAGCTGAGTGGAGAATTTTATGTATTTGGTGGTGGAACTGGAAGCTTGTGGTATGACACAGTTGAATCGTACAACTCAGCTAATGATGAATGGACTATGTGCCCTTGTTTGAAAGAGAAACGGGGTAGCTTAGCTGGTGCAACTTTGAAGGACAAAATATTTGCAATTGGTGGTGGAAATGGGATTGAATGCTTTTCAGAGGTTGAAATGTATGATTCTCAAGTAGGACGATGGATTAATACTCAGTCCATGTTGCAGAAGGTTAAGACTTGTGATCCTGTTGTATTTTGTATGTTCCATTATTGTTCCTTTGGTGATAATACGGTTTCACCCAGAGAGAAAGCATCAATAAAACTACAAGTTTGGCGTTTTGTTTGGCCTTGTAAAACTAATTTGCAATGTGACAGATAATTTCATCCAAAATCCAAGTTTGGACAAGAATGCTGATTTGTATTAAATTTCAAAGTTATTCTCATCATCTTAAATTTTGTAGCAAATCGATTAGAGTTCATCTTGTCCTTAACCTCCAAGTCCTTTTTGTCCCTTTGTTTAAGCCACTTGGCCTTCTATATAAGTAGCATAAAGGTATTAAGAAAGTATTGATAAGTAAGATGGTATAGGGAAAGATTTAGGTTAAGTGTTGTATTCTGTTTAGTAGTGTTATCTACAATAGCCCCTTTTAAAAATGTTATCCACACTAGCCAAGTCAATTGTGGGGAATACTCGCTAGCAAAGCTAGGAACTCCAGGACTTCTGTCTGCCTGTAATTGTATTAGTTAGTGTCTGACAGATCTCATTTGTTTTAAGTTCTACATTTTCTCCTCTGATGTGGTCGTCTTCCTTTTCTGTATATTTGTAGAGATTTGCTGTTGCTGCAGCAGAACTCAATGGTGCTCTATATGCTGTTGGAGGATATGACGGGAACAATTACCTGGAGTAAGTTGTACCACACTTACCGTTCTTTTTCTGCTATTAAATCTGGTGATGATACTTTCCATATGAGCACCATTTTCTTGATTTCCACGGTCTTCTCCAAGAAGTTGAGATGCTTGTACATTCCCACATGTACCTTTTTTGAAATGCGAACTCTTATGTATTTCACAAGTACAGAAAAATGCTATTGTATCATTAAGTTAAGATTATTTGCAATATGTAAGACTGTTTATAGTTCAAGTTTTATGCTTTATTATCCTGCAGCGTCTTTCTTACTAGCTGTTACTTCAGGACTGCTGAAAGATTTGATCCCAGAGAACATTCCTGGACAAAAATCGGAAGTATGAGTACAAAAAGAGGATGCCATGTGTTGGTTGCCTTGAGTGGGAAGTTGTATGTTCTTATCCTTTTTTTTTGTGTGTGTATCTTAGTGATGTCAACTGCCCTGAAGGGTAATTTTTTATTTTTTAGGGGGTTGGGGGTTAAGGGATGGTTTTCAGCATCTCCTAATTGGGTTATAAAATAGCCTCATCAATTTTCTTTAGCTTTGTAAGTGTTCTCATTTTAAAAGAAGAGTAATTTTGTTTAGCTTTAACATTTGTATATAGATATGCACTTGGTGGCTACGATGGATCTACAATGGTGCCTAGCATTGAGATATATGACCCCCGTCTAGGAACATGGGTAATTGGTGAGCCGATGAAACATTCAAGGGGATATTCAGCTGCTGCTGTTTTGAAGGAATCCATCTATGTCATTGGAGGAGTTCAATCCAATGAGGAGATAATAGACGTGGTATGTGACCTTATCTTCTTGTTCATCTCATGCTTAGTTTCATGTCGCTCCTGGTAGCCAACTCTCATGTGTTATGGCTGCAGGTTGAATGCTATAAAGAGGGTCAAGGTTGGGAAATGCCTAACTTGAGGGCTATCGGGAAAAGGTGTTTCTCCTCAGCCGTAGTTTTAGAGGAAGACTGAATGGTGCTATGATATGGAAGCTGATCTAGAACAATAGGAGGTGGTTTCTTTGAATCTAATGCGTCCTTTGTCCATCCGACAATATTATATCTATTATTTTGAATTTGTGGATAAGATTAGTATCTGTAATTATACTTGGATGCTTGAAGTTGGAGTTTCTGAACTTTTGGAAGTAATAGAATTCTCTTTGAAAGAAAACAGAAATTAATAGGTAGTAATTGCTATTTATCTTTCCTATATCTCTTTTTCTAGTAAAGCTTCTGCCAAATCGTAGTTGCTTTTATCTGAAATATGTTGAGAAATGTGAACAATTTGCTATCCAAATATGTTTAAGAAATGTGTAAAATCCTAGCAAATTGATTTTACCTCATCAAAAAAAAAAAAAAACAAAACAGTTGGCTATCCATTGCATAGGTAAATGTATATCATGCTCTTAAAACATAAGTAGAATGTCTAATATAGGGGTGGTTGTTTGAGAAAATTAGAGTTTGGAGAGTTTGCGAGCCATGATATCATACACCTTGAGAAAGAATCGGATTCTGGGGATGTAGAACTTGTGCAAAATGGTGCCAAGGGCAGCAATAAGATTTCTCTTTGACATCGGATTCTGGGGATGTAGAACTTGTGCAAAATGGTGCCAAGGGCAGCAATAAGATTTCTCTTGACATTAGAGTCATACCACCCATGGATACCACCTCAGCCAATGCAGCTGGTCCCTTGCTCCCTCCAAAGGATAATGTCCAACGATCCTTTCGGCACAACCATCACATACTGGGAAAAAAGTGATTTCATTCGTTATTGATGAATATATCTTACATATATACATTACTAGTTTACGTACACGCGATGCGTGGATAATCTTAAAAGGGAAAAGGTACAAATATACTTCCGAACCTTAATAAATGGTACAAATATATCCTCCGTCATACTTTAGGTATAAATATACCCTTGCCGTTAATGAAAAGGTACAAATATACCCTTAAACTTTAATAAATGATACACATATACCCTCCGTCATGCTTTGGGTACAAATATATCCTTGCCGTTAATGAAAAAGCACAAATATACCCTTCTCATTAACGACGTGACACGTGTTAGCATCGTATTGATTGGTGCTTTTTAATTTATTTTATCTGTAAATAATTTAATCTATCCTAAATTATAGTAACTCATACCCGATCCAAATAACTCAACCTAACCCATGCAATAGAGAAGCTTCAAGAGACATATCACACGTGTTTCTTTCTTCTACTCTCTCACACTCACACTCACACTCTCTCACTAACCAAAAAAATTCTAACAAACGCGTCGGTTCTTTTCATGTTTTGATCCATCTACCATATAGAATCGAGTAGAGATTTGTTTAATATTGTGATGTTGTTTAATGTTTTGATGTTAAATTAATATTCGGATGTTGTTTAATGTTCCTCAGGAACGAATGTTGTTTGTTTTTTCTGATTCATTAGCATCGATATCAGAAATTGTTTCTGATTCATGGTTGTTGTTACTTGCTTTAAATTCATTGTTACACCATTGTTCACCAACTTCAAAGAGTGAACAAGAAGACAACATCTTAAGAACAGAAACATGAAAAAACCTTGCAAAGTTTGAAATTCCTCGACCAAATCAAAGTCCTCATTGTATCACAGGTCGGGTTATTTGGACCGGGCATGAGTTATAATTTTGGATGGATTAAATTATTCATAGATAAAATAAATTTAAAAGGGCCAACTAATACGGTGCTTACACGTGTCCCGCCGTTAATGAGAAGC
>NC_061119.1:117305057-117313049 GCF_002878395.1 Capsicum annuum
TAGATAGATCCCTAAACTTTTTAACTTTTTTCGTATTGACACCTCAATTAGGCCATGTACCTATTGAACCCTTTTATCATTCACAAAACGTGTCAATTACACACAAATTGCACAATTCCAGTGTTGACATCTGATTTTTTCGACGAAAATTTCGCCGAAATAAATCAATCCTAACACAATCAGCCATTCTCCAACACCACCAAAACACTTGCAATGGCCTCCATCTCATTTTCCGGTGAGCTACCGGTGGGACCAACTTTAAACCACCACTCACTTCACCGGAAAACAATCATTTTTCTCTATTTTTACACATTCCGTCATCAATTTTCACTGACCAACATCAATTTTTGATATTGAATTTTTTCACAAAAATTTAATTTTAATATTGAGAATTTTACCCACAATTGATGAGGAATTTTTTTTAAAAAAAATTGCAGTAAATTATGGCTTCTCACTCGCCTAGTGGAGAATGTATTACACATGCTTTGTCATGTCAACGACATGTCAGCAATTGTGCTTAATTGACATGATTTGTGAATGATAAAAGGGTTCAATAGGTACGTGGCCTAATTTAGGTGCCAATATGAAAAAATTCAAAAAGTTCAGGGGTCTATCTATGTATTCTTCCTATTGAGATGTCTTGTTTAAGCCATGTTCTATCATACTTTTTCTCAATAAAATGGAAAAAAAGATAAAAATAAAATTCTACCCCTACCCCCACCCTCACTTTTTAAGAAATAAAACTTTTTCCTACACAGCCCCCCCCCCCCCCCCCCCCCTACCCCCCCTTTTTAAAAATTAAAAATTTTTTTCCCCCACAAAACCCCTCCCCTCCCCCCCCCCCCCCCACACACACATACACACCTCATTTTTTAAAAATAAAACTTCCCCCAACCCCAATTCACCTACCTCTAACCAAATCTACGAAGAAAAACAATTATGTGAGTTTTAAAAAACTTTTATGCTTCATTTTTTGCTTTGTTATGTTATTTATAATTTAAAAATATTAGACTGTTAATATTTCCCCCTTCACCTTCTAACAAAATTTATATAAGTAAAAATAATCACGTGATAGTAAAAAATCTTTTCTGTTTCATATTTTTCCTTACTATATCATTCACAATTTATTTAGATGAGTAAAGACAACCATGTAAATGTAAAAACAATAATTATATTTATACTTTTTATTATATTATTTACAATTTAAAATTCATATTGTTAATGTTGATTATTTTTATTTTCAATTTTTTATTCTATTCTCCCTCATCTCTGCCATTTAAAATTTATAAATAGCAATATGTGTATAATCAAATTACTTCATGATATCCTCAAAATCAGTTCAAATCACTCCACCCATCCACCCCCACCTATATCATCGATTATATGTTTTTGTATAGTATTTTAATTACTTTACTTTTTTAAAAAAAAAAAATTGAATTAAAAAAAATTTGATGTGACACATAGAGGCAGTTGAGTTTTCTTTTATTTTAACTCATACTATGAAAATTAAAGTAGACAAGTATTGTTATGCATAACAAAATAAATGAAATATAAATTAGAAGAAAACTTTAAAATAGTTTAACATGTTCGGTAATTATCAATTCCGCCCATATTAAATGTGGGTAAAATTTGAATTGGGGGGTTAACGAATAGATTGTATATGAGTTTACCTATATTTCATCCTTAGAAGTTGTTTGGTGTGAGGTATAATGTATAATAATCTGAGGATGAAATTTAGGTTCATTTTATCTTGAATTTGGTTAGAGGTATTAGTTAGTCTCGAGATTATTTATATTATCATTTGTACCATAGTGATAAGGTAAATTATTTCATATAGATAACTTATTTTGAGATAGCTAATCTCATGATTACTTGTCCCCAATCAAACAACCCCTTAGAGAATTGAACAATTTTAAATTTCAAATCTAATTTTTTTTCTATCCACCACCACTTCCAGCCTACCAATCCCCCTAATTTTTTTTCCCACTCACCACTCCCCTCCCCCTTCCTCTATTTGAGCTGTCAAAGATATACCAATCTCTGACATCTAATGGCCAGATATCTAGATCGTCTTCTAATATTACTGAAAAAGCAAAAAAATTATTTCCAACCTCCTGTCCTCCTCCCCCCCCTCCTCCCCCCCCCCTCACCTTTTCTGCTTCTTTTTTTTTTTTTTAAGAAAAGGAAAGAAAGAAATTAGGACTTTTTTTTTTGCCCCACCCTTAGGTTTTTTAAGATTCTAATTTTTTTCTCAAACACAGAATCGAAAACTAGCCACCCAACACCCCATCCCCACTTCCACCAAGCATTCCTATTTTTTTAAAATTAATTTTTTGAATTTTTTATTTTTTAGTGCAATTTGAGATTTTGAGTAGAAGTGAGTGTTCAATTATAAGTCTATATGCACGGTTAGTCATATTTTATCCACTTTCTCAATATTTTAATGAGTTTTTGAAATAAATTAAGGTCAATATTTACCCAATTAAAATAAAAATTATCTAATTCATTAAGTATAAGTCAAACAGATTCATTTCATTAGTGTGTGCTGAAATTGCCAACCTTTTTGTTTTAAAAAGTAATCATAGTTTTCAACTTAAAATTCATTACTTTCTGAAACTTTCTTTCAATTCATCCATCACTTTAACCGTCGACAATAGTCTTCCTCCATCATCTTTGGTGGTTTTCGTCATTCGTGGCTCTTTTGAAGAATAATATGGAATTAAAGGATTTTAACAGTAGGAAATTGCAATAGACGATAAAATTAAAAAGTAGGCACCAAATAAATCAAAGTTTTAAAAAAGAGGACATAAACATATAGCCAAGCATGGATAGTTGTTACTCATGATAATCAAGTGATATTATAATTTTACATTTACGTAGAAGAAAATATATTTTGATTGAACAAGCGTCACTTTATCTAGATAGTCTGTCAACTTCTTAATATGAACCATGTAATTCATAATTCTAGTCTTCAATGCAAAGAGTTACAACCTTTATGTCAGTACCAAAGCCATCAAAATGAAGGGACCTGAATTTCTATCAATATTATCCAACATTTTTAAAATTCATTTGACCCAATAATCTGCTCAAAGAAAAAGACAAATTAGATTCAATGAAAGGCGAAGAGTATACCAATTAATTAAATGCAACAAATTAATGGTGTAAAAATATGATAAAAGGAGAAAAAAATATTTGTATTCCTAAAATCACGAAAAATACAATCTTCACAATACTAGTTGACTCTTCAAAACTCAAAAGCACATATTTGTATTCCTAAAATGCACAATAAAGATAGTTTTTTTTTTTATTTAATAATTGAATGTATTTATTTTTATCAAAAATCAAACAAATAAAATCATTATGAATAAATCTAAAACCCCAGAGTATATCTTTCCATGGATCGAAAGAAAAAAGAAAGTTCGAGTAAATATTTTTTTTTAGATTCTTTTTTTTGTTAGAAAAGAGATAATCTACTATTTTTTCTTTTAGCAAATCTAAAATTCAATAAAATAAATAAAATAACTAGGAGACTAAAAATGAAAGTCTCTTTCTCGGATCTATTCTTCATCACACTGTTGGAACAAAATAAAAATACCCGATGCAACGATATTGAAATATTACATTACTTACTTGAATTCAAGCTTGAATATGATAGAAAAATAGATTAGCATGTAATAATATCATTACTTATCTGCATATTAAAAATAGCAATTTTAGAACAAACAAAAATCCAAAAAAATGAAGAATATAAATAATGTAGTAAATAAGTTCATGAATAAAGCTAATGATCAAATAACAAATAATCAACAAAAAAAAGGGAGAAGAAAGTATAGCATTATATATCACTGTTAAAGTATATATAAAAAAGTCAAGAGGTTAGAACTTCATTGCAACTCGAACTTCATTAAAATTTAAAGTCAAAAGCTAATTGATTGGGATATTAATTTGAACAAATATAAATTTTAAAAACAAAAGAGCAAAAGCTTATAGTTGCAAATAAAAAGGAGACTATAAAGAATTACAATTCTTTTGCATGCCAAAAAATATGCTACAAAAAAGGAGCACACAACAAAGTAATTGATTTATAATTTAAATTCAATAATAATTTTTATGGGGTAAGGGAACGTGTAGTTATTCTTTTTCTCCTTCTCTTTCTTCTTCTTTGTTCTATTATTGCTGTTATTATTATTACTATTACTGCTACTTCTACTATTATTATGACTGCAATTACTATTTATTTATTAGTATTATTTTTATTTTTTATTTGATATTTAAAATTATTATCATTATTAATGTATATTTATAATAATAATATTATTATAAATTTAAGAGAAGTTAGGAGGTTAGAAATCCATTCCAATATAAATTCTATTTATGTTTAAATTTAAATATCATATCAATTTTTTATAAGAAGATCAATTTATTATTGTTTCCTTATCCTTAGGCATTGAACTTCATATTTATCCTACAATCTATAAAGTTGAATTAGTTGTTACTATTATTGTTGCAATTACCCATTTTTTTTTTTTTGGTTTTCTAAGGTATCCCCACAACCGACAGCCGTGAGACTAATCCTCCGTTCCTCGGTTAGCACATTTTGCGGTAGGAAACTGGCCACAGAGTTTGCTCCATTCACCAGAGGCGAGAATCGAACCCCCGACCTCTTGCTTAAAGGACATAGCGCTGAACCACTATGCCAACTCTGGTGGTTGTTGCAATTACTACTTACCAGTATTACAACGTATTACTACAACTAGTACTCCTATTTTTTAAATTATTATTATTATTATAATTAATATTTTTAAATTTCATTTAAAATTCAAATAAGTCAAATATATTACAACGGCCACTACTACATCTATATGTTAATATTATTATCTTTCATTTAATATTTAATTAAATGATTTAAAAAATATTTTATAACATATGAAAGAGATAAGTTTATGAAATAATAAAAGTTCATCTAGAAAACTATTTCTATATTGATGTTTATGATTTTTTTCCTGTCAAGGAGAATGTTTTCTCAAATTCAAATATTTCTATAATTGAAAACTTTTATTACAAAGTTATCTACTTTGTCTTAAAATTGCCAAGTGACTTATTTATATGTTGTCATCATTGGCTTCTTCTAGTGCTTCGTCCTATATATAGATTGCTACTATTAGTGCTATCATTGTTGTTATTGCTATTACTATTACTACCACTTCTACTATTATTACAACTGTGATTACTATTTATTTATTAGTATTATTTATATTTTTTATTTGATAGTTAAAATTATTATCATTATTAATTTATATATATATATATATAAATAATATTATTATAAATATAGGAGAAGTTAAGAAGTTAGAACTCTATTCCAATACAATTTCTATCTAAGTTCAAATATAAATATCATATCATATCAATTTTTTATAAGAAGATCAATTTTGTTATTGTTTCCTTATACTTAGGCTTTGAAATTCATATTTATCCTATAATCTATAAAATTGAATTAATTGTTATTATTATTACTGCAATTACTACTTACAAGTACTACAAAATATTACTACTGCTAGTGCTACTATTTTTTAAAATTATTATTATTATTATTATTATTATTATAATTAATATTTTTAAATTTCAATTAAAATTTGAATAAGTCAAATATATTACTATGGCCACTACTACATCTATTTAGTTACTAATTGGCTTACGCCGTGCTACACACGATCTAATGTTGATTCTTAAAATTTTTACGTTATTTATAATTTTATCATTTAGTTAAGACCTTTATTTGTTAGGTTGATAAATTCTAAGTTAGGCATATATTATTATATTTAGATTGATGAAATTTGTATAATAATATTTTAAGTTGTTAAAAATTTTGTGACATTGATAGTAAATTATATTTTTTAAATAATTTATTTTTTTAAATACTATGATTTATAATATTTTTGCTTCTATTCTACTAACTAGAAGTGACATAGTAAAATTACAATAATAAATACTTGTGAAATTTTTTTAAGTGCTTCCATATAAGACGTCAAGTTAATTAAAAAATCAAAAAATAATTTATATTTTTAAGTGGTCACGTATAAGACGTCAAGTTAATTTAAAACATCAAAAAATAATTTATTATTTTATATTTATTTTATATTTTTTATTAAATATTATTAAATTTTAAATGCTTAAATGACTTATAAAAACGTCAAAAAATAATTTATTATTTTATGTCTATTTTATCTTTTTATTAAATATTTTTTTTATAATTACATGTCTTATAATAATTAATTATGAATGATACAGTAAAATCACGGTTGAAGCAGCTGAAACAGTCATGACATAAATGTCTATTGTAAATTTTTTATTAAAATTTTTTAATACTTAAATGACTTATAATAATTAATTAGGGGTAATACAATAAAAAATCATAGTTGAAGCAGCTGAAGTAGACATGTCGACCATGAGTAGCCTGCTTCAGCTGCTTCTTTGCCACTTATTATATAGGATAGTATTATTATCTTTCATTTAATATTTAATTAAATGATTTAGGAAATATTTTATAACATGTGAAAGAGATAAGTTTATGAAATAATAATAGTTCATCATAAGTTTATGAAATAATAATAGTTCATCTAGAACTCTATTTCTATATTTATGCTAATGATTTTTTTTTCTTTCAAGGAGAATATATTCTCAAATTCAAATATTTCTAATTTTTTAACTGAAAACTTTTATTACAAAGTTATCTACTTTGTCTTAAAATTTTCAGGTGACTTATTTATGTATTGTCATTGGCTTCTTCTGGTACTTCGTCCTCTGCTTTGTAATATATATAGATTGCTATTATTAGTGCTATTATTATTGTTATTACTATTACTATTACTACCAATTCTACTATTATTACAACTGTGATTACTATTTATTTATTTAGTTATTAGTATTATTTTTATTTTTCATTTGATATTTAAAATTATTGTCATTATTAATGTATATTTATAATAATAATAATAATATTATTATAAATATAGAAAAATTTAAGAAGTTAAAATTCCATTCTAATACAAATTCTATTTAAGTTCAAATTTAAATGTCGTATCATATCAACTTTTAATAAGAAGATCAATTTATTATTGTTTCCTTATCCTTAGGCTTTGAAATTCATATTTATCCTATAATCTATAAAGTTAAAGTAGTTTTTATTAGTATTGTTGCAGGTACTACTTACCAGTACTACAACGTATTACTACTGCTAGTAGTACTATTTTTTTAATTATTATTATTATTATTATTATTATTATTATTATTATTATTATTATTATCATAATTAATATTTTTAAATTTCATCTAAAATTCAAATAAGTCAAATATATTACTAAGACCACTACTACATCTATTTATTAATAATAATATCTTTCATTTAATATTTAATTAAATAATTTAGAGAATATTTTATAACATGTGAAAGAGATAAGTTTAAGAAATAATAAGAGTTCATCTAGAACTCCATTTCTATATTTATGCTTATGATTTTTTTCATTTCAAAGAGAATGTATTCTCAAATTGCAATATTATTAATTTGTTAATTGAAAACTTTTATTACAAAGTTATCTACGTTATCTTAAAATTGTCAAGTGACTTATTAATATGTTGTCACTTGGCTTCTACTGGTGTTTCGTCCCTACTTTATAATATATATATATATATATATATATATATATATATATATATATATATATAATATTTGTACTATTAGTGCTGTAGTTATTGTAATTACTATTACTATTACTACCACTTCTACTATTATTACGACTGCGATTACTATTTATTTATTTATTAGTATTATTTATATTTTTATTTGATATTTAAAATTATTATCATTATTAATTTATATTTATAATGATAATAATAATTTAAATATAGGAGGAGTTAAGAAGTTAGAATTCCATTTCAATACAAATTCCGTTTAAGTTCAAATTTAAATATCGCATCGTATCAATTTTTTTT
>NC_061119.1:117313149-117315035 GCF_002878395.1 Capsicum annuum
TTTTTTTTATAGAAGATCAATTTATTATTGTTTCCTTATCCTCAGGCTTTGAAATTCATATTTATCCTATAATCTGTAAAGTTGAATTAGTTGTTATTATTATTGCTGCAATTACTACTTACTACTACTACAACGTATTGCTACTGCTAGAACTACTATTTTTAATTATTATTATTATTATTATTATTATTATTATTATTATTATTATTATTATTTTTAAAACACCCTAGTTTCTAGACCTTAGAAAATTTCCTGAAATTCTGGTCTCTGGACCCAATATGACTCATGGGTACGAGTCATATATTGGGTGCGGATGGTATGGTCCAGTCGTATACTGATCAGTATTGGTTAGTGGGGTGGATTTTGGTCACTGAAATGGATACGACTTGGTGATATGAGTCGTATGGTCGGATACAAATCATTTGGTCTCTTTATTTAACCTTAGAATTGGTAACTTGAGTTGGATTTGAGTATGAGTGGCTCACCAGGAGTCGTAAGCCAGCGTACGAGTCATACCCAGGACTCGTATAGTGGAAAGTGTTCAAACCTTCTGTGATTCTATCTTTCTAGGGATACGGATAAAGGGTACGAATCATATGCTGACAAGACGACTTGGGTAGGATAAGTCGTATTATGGATAGTGTTGGGTCCAAGGGTTACGGATTAGGATACTAGTGGTGGGTACCACTCATATCAAAGGGTACGACTTGTGAGGATCAGTCATACCCCTGTGACGGAATTTTTTTACAACTTAAGTGGGTGTATTCTGGCCATTTCTTCACTTATCGTAATTAGCTCCCACGACTTCTAACTCTCTTGGGGAGGCTATTTACCCTATTATTCTATTCATTAACACTTAAAAAACTCTTCCTAAACACTCTATAATTCACTCAAAAGCTTTTCGGCAAGAAAGCTAGGGTTTCAACTATAGGATTAATTTAGGGATCTTGTTGGTGGTTTCTCTCCGTCTACTTTATCAATTAAGGCATGTTTTCTTCCCTCATTGTTAGCTCCAACTAAAGGCATGATTTTATACAATGTTTTTATTATTTGAATATTGCATGATTTTGGGTTTTTAAATATGATTTGGGGGTGTTGGTTATAAATGCTTGGTTATGATTTTCTCATATTTTAATTATGCTTTTGTATGCATTAATGATGGTTTTGGATAATTGGTTGCATGGGAATGGTTCTTTGGCAATGGATTTTGGTTTTGGAAATACTATGCCCTCAATGCGTTTGACAGAATGCCTTTAACAATGTTTTCACTATAATATTGGTTTTTCAATGGAACTTATGCATGTTTTAAACTTGGTAATGGAACTCTAAATGGTATGAATGGTTTAAATAGTTTTAAATGGATTGGAAAGGCCTTGGTGGCCATGGTTTTGGTTAATTGGAAATTATGAAGGGTACATAGAATCCCTTAAACCTATATATGGTTTGCTATGGACAAAACTTGCAAGTTATTTTGGTATGATAATACCACTATTAATGGCCTTGATTAATAAATGGTTAATGGATTGGTTGGTTGCTTGGTAATGGCTTTAATTGAGCAATAATGACGGAGTGTGTAGCAAAGCCATGAAAGGTGGAGGTCCTGGGGGAACCAAAACTAAAAACTTATATTTTCTGATGTGAGGTTGGTCTTAGTGACCGTGTGCATGATGTTACACTTTATATTTAAGGGATGTACTAGTCATCTCTATTTTTTTCCCTGGTTATGTGGCTTCACGCGTTGGGCCCTTTCAGCAGGGGGAGCTGAACCCATATAGCCCATGGGTGGTTTAGGACAAGAAAGCTACACAACCCAGGTAGAGATTTTAATGGCATGCTAAACCCAGTTCCCTTTTCATGCATGGTTATATATATATATATATATATAT
>NC_061119.1:117318035-117334726 GCF_002878395.1 Capsicum annuum
TATATATATATATATATATATATCTATTTATGGATGGTTGTATGCATATGGATGGTTTTACTTGGTTTTATAAATGATATTATTTTATCCTTGTCTTGAGTTCATGCTAGCGATCACTCGCTAATCCATATTCAGGCGGTTGTATACCCACACTATGAAGGAACCGGCCATTCTACTCCTCCTACATAGTGATTGACTCGGGGACAACTGTTGGATTGAAGTGGTGAGCTTCCATTCTTTTGGAAGGCTCCATTTCATATTATGCATACTCTTAGACATTTTGATTTATTTCTGGATATTGGTTTTGGCTATGGTTGGGGGCATGTCCCAATCGAATATTCTCACTCTTTTGGTTAGAGACTTTGTGGTACTGTTATGGGTTGGAATAGGAGAAATCGATATTAGTGTCAACCTTAATATTGGCATTGGAATTGGGGCAGACACTAATGGACATAATTTCTCATTATTCCATTATATTTTATTTTGGGATTAATTATATTATGTTTTGGATCTCATTTGGTTCTGGCCTGGTTCATGGCCCTTATTTCGGTATTGGTTTAGTTGGTACAGTTTGGTGTGGCATGATGACTTGATAGGGTTGGTATAAGAATAGACCTATCCCAAAGTTAATCCTTGTCCAGTTATGCTATCTTGCTATTTATTCGGTACTCAACCAGCACAAGGTAGCTAATGAGTGGTTGGGTTGGGTAATAAAGGGGTCCCCAGTATTTGATGGACTTGGGATGCCCATTACAATCAGGGTCCGATCGGGTCGTGTCAAGTTAGTATTAGAGCTTTAGGTTCATGGTCAATTGGGAGTCTACAAAGCCTATCAAGTAGTGTCTCTTTTAGGGGTGTGTAGCATGCTACACTCATAAAAGAGAGTCTACAAGGCATTTAGGAATATTTTACTTTCTTGGTATTCTATTTTCAGGCTTGGAGTCTATGTCTTAGAATTCTTCTCTAATCCTTGGATGTTTACTTTTTAGATTATGGCTCGATGATCTGGAATACAAAAAACTATTCAGTCCCATCTAGGGATAATATTGATGGGGTACGTCCTATATCTAGAGTTCGTCTTCAATCTCAGGGTTCTATCCCTGATAATTTTCAAGTTCCTCCAATTGCTACTAGTCCTCCTCAGGGTGAGGTAACGAATGCTGAATTTTGCCAGTCTATCCATACTATATTGGTTGCTGCCAGGATGAGCGGGATACATCTGGTGTGTTATTTTTCGAGGCCACAAGGGTTAGTCAGTTTATGAAACTAAATGCTCTTACTTTTATTGGTGTGAAGGTGAAGGAGGATCGTCAGGGTTTTTTGGGTAAGATAGAGAAGATATTCAGGGTGATGTAGGCCCTTAATATGAAAGGTGTAAACTTTGCAGTTTATTAGCTCAAGAATATTGTATACCAATGGTACAAAGAGTGGGCTAGGGATAGAGAAGATTTGGAGGAGTCATCCTTTGGGATGCTTTCTCTGGTGCTTTTCTAGATCATTTCTTTTCTCAAGAGCTAAGGAAAGTAAAGATAGAGGAGTTTGTGAATCTTACGCAAAGAAGAATATTTGTCAAGGAATATGCCTTGAAGTTTTATCAGCTGTCAAGGTATGCTCCTAATTTGGTGGCTGACATGAGAGCAAGAATAAAAAAGTTTGCCTCTGGGTTGAATCAGGATTTGATCTTGGAAAGCAAGACTGCCTTGCTGATTAAAGATATGGACATTTCTAGGTTGACTGTTCATATACAGCAGGTAGAGGATGAGAAGTGGAAACAAGCAGAGTTCGGAGATCAGCAGGGCAAAAGGTGTAGGTTTTCTGATCAGGAAGGTGCTTAGTCTCAGGGTAATCAAGATGGTGGCAAATGACAGAAAAAGAAGTGGAGGAGATCTGGTTCCTTCTCTAATGCTAGTGCTCTTTACCCGAAGCAGTCGAGCGATAGGCATCACCAGAGTGGTATAATATTTGAGCACAGGGTGCTTAATCTCAGGTGAGTGGGGGTTAATCAATCTCTTTATTCCCTTCTTGTCGGTCCAGTGGTCATCCTCATCAGGGTTATTACGATGAAGAGAGGGACAAATTCTTCAAGTGTGGCCAAGCAGGCTATCATCTTAGGAATTTTCCAGTTAATAAGGTTGCTATAGAAGCAAATAATGTACCAGTGGCTTCATCTTCTGCTCCTACACCCGATGGTGCTGCGTCTACTTCTGTTACTACTCCTGGTTCTAGTGTTGGCTGGAACAGGTTGTATGCTTTGGCGTCTTGACAGGAATTTAAGGCATCGCCTGATGTTGTTACTGGTATGTTACAACTCTTTTCTCATGACACGTATTATCTGTTTGATCCAGGGTCCACTTTTTTTTATGTGACCCCATTTGTGGCTGTATGTAATGGTTATGGTCCTGAGGTTGTTTCAGATCTTTTTTCTATTTCTATTACAGTAGGTAACTCATTTATTGCTGAGAGACTCTATAAGGGGTGTGTGGTATCTGTTGGTGGTAGGCAGACTTTGGGGATTTATTTAAACTTGATATGGTGGGTTTTGATGTTATTTTGGGGATGGATTGGTTACACTCTTGTTAAGCATCCTTAGATTGTCGAACTCGTAAGGTTGTTTTTAGGTTCCCTAGTGAACTGATTAACTGATCATGGTGGATTCGCAAAAGGTGGCTGTGGTTAAAAAGTGTACTAGGCCCATGACTTCAACCGACATTCGGAGCTCCTTGGGATTGGCTGGGTATTATAGGTGGTTTGTGGAGGGCTTTTCATTGATAGCTTCTCTTTTGACTAAGTTGACTCAGAAGAAGGTTAAGTTTTCTAGGTCGAATTCTTGTGAGGGGAGTTTTGAGGCTATTGTCCACTGTGTATCTTGATGAAGTCTGAGTAGCCGAGATAACCAAGTCATGCCGCAACA
This sequence comes from Capsicum annuum, assembly GCF_002878395.1. Lineage (NCBI taxonomy): Eukaryota > Viridiplantae > Streptophyta > Magnoliopsida > Solanales > Solanaceae > Capsicum > Capsicum annuum. Next base: position 117,320,947 of record NC_061119.1, read on the forward strand.
GTCAATCAGGCACTATTGGGAGGCAACCTAAATTGTTATGTTGTAAGTATGTTTGTTTTTTGTTTTAAAGTTTTTGTTCGTAATGAGTTGTTTAGGTGTGCATGGATAAAGGTAAAATCGATGCTGTCAGTAAATGGGAATTGACGACCAAAGTTGATGGGTTATTGGGAAATTGACGGCGTGTCACTTGATGTTGTCATCTCGAGTAAAAATAGGCACCATTCTAAATAAGGGTGACGACCATAGCTGATAATCCGTCACCCTTGTGATAAGCCATCATGTAGGGCCGTCAATTAAATAAAAAATGGGATGCAATCTGGATAAAGCTGATAACCAAAGATGATCAGCTATCACACATGCGATAAGTCATCACACCTGGTCGTCATAAGAGCCAAAATTGGGCAATATTTTGCCTTAAGGTGACGACATAAGTGACGGGCTATCAGATATATAATAAGCCATCACTTAATGGACCCAAACTTAAGTGATGGCTAGGGCTGATGAGTTTGGGTCGGGTCAGACTTCCTTTCCTGGGCCCAAACTTAAGTGATGGCTTATCACATATTTCTTTAGTGTACTTTCTTCGCATTATTAGTTTTTATTAACTTTAATTTTTTTTTCATTATTACTTATTAGATAATTATAGAAACAAAAAATTAGGATACGTAGGTGCAATCACTTCACCTTTCCCGTCGATTTTCCTTTCAAAAGCCAATATTCAACTTTCTCTTCATCTTCTCAAAACCAAGTGAAAAAGGTGTGAAAATTCTCCTTCTTCTTTCTCTGAGAAATCAGTCAACTAGCTGTTTCTTCTCTGAGCAACTCGAAAACTCTTATAAGGGAAGTCCGCAACTTGAGTCGACGGAGAGGTATGTTTCAAGCTTGTCTCTTTTTCTTTGGTAAGTAATGATAATTGCCCAATAATATAAATTTTGTAGGCTTCAAAGTGTTCATGATCAACTTTAGGTAATGCACAGTGAATTGGTTACCCAAAATCAATTACCTCTTACATAACTAAAATATGATCATAAACAACTACTTGTTGAAGTTGAAAAATGTACTATTGTTGGGTTAAAATCCACTGAACTCTAGTTTTTCAAGATTATTGTGTTGAATTTGGGTATGGGTTTTTGTTGAAACTGAAAACTAGGGTTACAAGTTCTGAATTAAGCAACAAAGTTTGAAACTTCAGCCCAAGAATTGAATTCTACATGTTGGCAAGCATGATTTTGAATGATGACTATGTTGAAAAGTGTTCAAAGATACAAAAAAGGGCTAAGAATTCTGTTTTGGGCTGACGACCTGGATGACGAGTGTTATATAAGTGACGACATATTATACCAAGTCATTACTTGTCAATCAAAATGATCATATTCTGCCTGAAGCTGATGACGTTGTTGACGGGCCATAACTTATGTGACGGCTTATCATACCAAGTCGTCACATCCTTGCTCAATAATAGTGATAAGACCCCTTTCAAGAGTGGTATTGAAATTGATTGGCTCTTGTGTGCTTATTCAATATTGTGTATTAAATGATTATCCTTGTTGCAGAATTAATCATGCCTTCTAAAGTAAAAGCAAAGAAAGAAGCTAAGAAGGTGACTATGGAGAACTTGACTCAAAAACTCTTCAATAAGTCTGAGAGAGAGAAAGAAGAGCCACAGCTCCAGAGATGCAAAACGAGGTAGGGTCTAAAGATAGTTGAACCTCTTCCATAACCTAAGGAAGAGGTAGTTGAAGAAGTTGAGTTTGAGGAGGAGAAATCCTCTCCATCTAAGCGTACTTCATTAGAGCAGCTAAATTCTAAGGAGCCTTCATCAAAACACCCTTCTTCTGAGCATCCAACTAGTGAAGACCCTCATATAAGGGGAGATGTGATAAAATGCAAGAATCCTGGTGTTTGAGAAAGTGTCAGATGGTATTTTCCCAGCACAAACAAAATTTACCACGATGGAATAATAAGAACAAAAAGAAGAAGTTTTAAGAAGACGATATGTGAAGAGATAAGGATCATCACTACTGGGATGAGCAGGTACCCCCAGATGGAGAAGGCATCTAAAGACTATGATTTGGCATGGACTATAAAGGGAGGTGAATCATTATGCCTAACATTAGTTTGAGAGTTTTACACAAACTACCAGGCTACACTGGAGAATATGTGTAAGAAATGAGAGAAAGCTGCGGACCTGCCCAACGTGAATAATATTCCAGTGAGGGGAGTAATGGTGGATCTATCAAACAACACTATCAGTAGATTCCTCCATGGCCCAAACTTCATCCCTCCAATCACTTCTCTAGAATTCTACTATAGGATGCAGGAAAGGGCAAAACAACGCCCTTCGTTGGCAAAGATTATAGCTGAGAAAGAGCTGAAATGGTTGTAAAATGCAAGTGAAAGAATCTTTAAGGCATCAATGACTCAGGAAGTAATATTTTGGTGGGGCATTATACGATCTAGATTAATGCCAACAACTAGAGACAACATTATAGGAGAAGATAGGGTAGTTTTGGTGGCAAGTTTAATATCCAACTTTTCCTTGAACTTAGGGGAAATTATTGCGGATAAAATGAAGAGTCGGGTAACAAGACCCGACACTCCATACCCCTTTACTTGTTTGGTTATGAAGTTGTGTGAGGCTGCTCATGTACTTGAGATTACAAGCTTAGATCAGGAGATTAATACACAAAAAACTCACAATCCTAGCAAGTATGATGAGAATCAGCCTATGATAGCTTTGCATAAAGGAGTTGAGTTTGAAAATGAACCAGTTAGGACTGATGGAGTTCAAATAATTACTACTATACTGGTTCAACGCAAAATATAAAGGTGTCAGTGCCCGAAGCTGTACAATATCTTCTTCAGGGGCATCTTTAATTCCTGAGAGAGAAGAAAATCTCATAGTTGTACCACCGGTGTTAGAGTATGCTTTTACTCCTCTTAATTTTAGAAAGATGGTGAAGCAAGGAAAGAGGTTCGATGCATATTTGAAGTTGTTTGCTAGTCAATTTGAATCTACTATGGATAAAAGAATTAAAGTGGTAATTAAACCATTCCAAAATTTACATAGACGTGTTGATGAGTTGGAGAACCATCTTAACGTAAGGTTGAGTGAGATATCAGTCTCGAACTTTGCAGTTTTCAAAGCACCTTTGGACAAAGCAAAAGATGATATTGTGGCATTGCAGCACCACCAAATTATGATATCTTTAGACCCTATTACTGAAGAATCCAAAGATAAAGATCCACTATTTGACATCACTAGAAAACCAGTAAAAAAATGAAAGAAAAAGACGACAAAAAAGATAAAGGTAAATGGAAAAAAATTGATATAGATGAAGAAAAGAGAGCGAAGAAGAAATCACAAAGGAAGGCAGACAAAAAGGAGATTAAAAAAGCTATGTGAATATTAAAAATGGAGGGTGAACCAGTGGATAAAACATTAAGAGCGAGAGCTGTGGGTGCCTCAGCTAGTATGCCTTCGCTGACTATTGGTGAGAATGCTGGGGAGTTTTTCACTCCTCCAACTACTGTGGTAGATACATCAGCACAACTTGATGCTATAGATGTGATTGCTCCTACTGATGATGTAGTAGCAGAGTCAGTGGTTCATGATTCACGTACTTGAAATGCTGTAGGTATCTCCTCACCTTTGTTATTTAGTTTTATTTAGTGCATTAAGGACAATGCATGTTCTTATTTATGGGCATGGGGTTCCTTGCAACCTCAAAGGTATATTTTCTGTGTTCTATACCCTTGTGTGCTACTTAGTGAACCGGCATATTTAGGGTTGTTGTTGTGTTTGCGTATAGTGTTTTGTTTTATGATGTTTTGTGGTTAACTGGGGGAAAAATAAGTATCTAGGGTAGTTGACATATTTTTGTTAATTTTTGGGATAAATGATAAATACCTCTCTAATTGTGTATTTTGCAACTGTGTGATATATATCTTTATGAGACTATTGTGAATCTTTTTATGGCATTAGTATTAGGGACATGATAGTCATTACTAATAATTCCATGAATCGGATAGGTAGTAGCTTGTGATGTACCTTTGTTCCATGTGTGTGCGAGATACTACCAAGTTTCCTTTGTGTGTTGAATCCAGAACTTGCCCGGTTAGTCTTACCTAGGTTGTAGGATAGTGGTTAGGAAAGGATCATAGGCCATTTTTTATAATAGTCCACATTTGCCCTAAATAACCTTCCATGTGTGAATGATATCCCTTGATCCCGATTTTGAGCCTGTATGCCTATTTTTCTTCTTAGACCTATCACCTTTCCATTTGTATCACAATGAACCTATTTTGGCCCTGGTCCTCCTTGGACATTATGCACTTTAACTTAGGCAAATTGCCTAAGTTAAGGGTGGCTATCATAGGGGTGCGTGATGTAAAATGATTATGAAAAAGATTAAAATAAGAGAAAAAAAAGTAAGATTGGGTGTGGCAGAAAAATAAAAAAAGAAAAGAAAATTTGTGAAAAAGAGAAAATGAAAGACTAAAAGACCACTTCCAACCTGAATATGCTTTAATAAAGAAAGGGAGAAATAAGGTTAGTAAGTGTTTTAAAAATGGTTAACAAGTGAGACCCCAAAAATAGTGTAGTGTCAAGGAGTCTTAGTCACTTCAAATATCCTTATGTATCATACCATCCCCAAGCCTACGTTACAAGCTGAAGAAAAGACCTATAGTGATCCTAACTTAACTATCGAAAAGCTTAGGTAATGAAAATAAAGTCAAGCTTATGGTATTTGACGTATATTAATTGGAACTTCTTTCTGAGAGTGTCTCTTGGCCATCCCTACATTGACATACTTGATTTCATATATGAGTGAGGAGGGACTTCTTTCTTGTAAGGGCACATGGGTTGTATTGCTAACTACTTACTTATTTGGGAAGTGTAATTATATATATGTGTGGTTGTTTGTTGCTAATGTGATGCCATATCTTGATTCCCTTGTGTCACATTATTGTTATCATTAATACACATGATTGGATTTAAAGTAATTGAACTTGGAGAGGGTAATGTGTTTTGAGCAAAAATTGATGACTGACTGTCATAGGTACCTTACATTCTCTTGGTTAAGCATCGTAGTATAATACTGTATTGGTTGCTTGAGGACAAGTAACTATTTTAAGTTGAGGGTGTTGATGTGCGAGCTTTGTGCTAGCACATTTAAGGCTTTTAACTCAGAATAATTGTAAGTTCTTAAGTAACTTTTGTCGTTTTTGGTTATATTCTATGTGACATTGCAGGTAAGTCAAGATGCATGAAAACCTATGACAACTATGTCAAGAAGGACAAATTTTGATGAAGTAGATAGGTGGCTTGTAGTTGACAACTTAGCTGATAAGTCATCAACTTAATGATAAGGCGTCAGAAGAAGTCAGCAGCTAAAAATAGTGTGTGAGAACTGAAGTGAAGAGTTGACAACTTGACCTGATAAGTCGTCAACTTCTTGATAAGCCGTCAGCCCAGGTCGTCAGCTGTAAGTAGAGAACATGGATTTTGAAAGAGCAGTTGATGACTTGGTCTGATAAGTCGTCAACTCCCTGATAAGCCGTCAGCCCATGTCGTCAGCTGTGGAGTGAGTTTTCTGTGATTTGAAATTTAAATCCAAGGAAAAGTTTTAGGTTTTTAGAAGTATCTGGAACTTATTAGAAACAACCATTTTTTAATATTTTTATCTGAATTTTTGAATTAAGTTTTTGGGATTCTTATTGTGGTTTTGGAATTTTTTTTTGTTTGAGAAGGAAGAATGATCATATATCTTCATCATTTGTTAGTTAACTATCATTGAATTATGAATTCGATATATGTTGTTTCTTTCTATATTATGAGGAGCTAATTCTCTTAACCCGAGTTGTGGGATCTCTGAGTTTACTCTTGTAAATTCATTAGTTGAATTAAGATTCTCAAAGCATCAGGAACTCCTTGATAATTCTTCTGTTGTGCATGTTATTTATTGGGTGCAAATAATAGATTAGACCTAATTGTTGGTTTTCTTGAAGTTAGAAATCAATTTAATATGAAGTGAATTATCAACGGGGATTTGGAAGCAATAAACTTCCATCTAATGATTAACATTGTAGCAAGGTTAATTAACTCGAGATAAGATCTAGCTAAGTATACGGATTTCCCTAAGTTCAAAAGCATTAGGTAATCTAATATCTAAATAGGTCGAGAGACTTTTAGATAGTTCTTTGATAATGATAATCTATTTTTCCTACATGTCATAAGAATTTGAGCTATAACTAGTGTATATCAAGTTCCAATACTCATAGTGAACACAACTCTGGTTTTCCATCACATTAATTTAAAACATTGAAACATTTTGCAACTTGTTAAAACAAATTGAACAATAACTTTTGTTTAATCTCTGAAAACCACAATTTATAGAAAGCTGTTACCTATTAGTTGATTGAATCATGAATAACTTAAATTAACACCATATTCCTTATGGGATTCGACCCCATCCTAGTTGGGTTATATATTTGACGACAACCTCTTACTCTCTCATAAGAGAGGTATAATTTGGGTGTATCAATCTTTGAGAAGTAGAGGATTCTTCTTTACATTAAAGGTTTGAATTATGATTTTTAGATATTTTCTATGCATATGACTTTTGTAGGAAATGGATTCAATGATGTTTCATACTAAATAAAGAAGTTGGAGGGGGTTACCCAAGCGGGTCTAGGCTAAAATGTTAGCCAAAAAGTCATAAAATGTTGGAAATTTCAGTGGGTCTTACTCTAAGGGTCACATCAGTAGGCCTATTCAGCCCTTCTTGTTTAGTACGCCTTGCTACCTTTTGCTATGGTTCCAACTAAGGTTTTTTCTCAACAACAAACTCTTAGGGGCCAACATTTTTTCTACTCTCTGCAAGTCAGCCTTATCTCGAGAGAGGATGTTTCCATTATGGAGTTATTAGCTACAATAAGAGTGAGTATCATGTAAGGAAGGCCTAGGCACTGCAAAAAACTCGAGTTATAGTTCCAATGGATAGAAGAGGAGGAGGTAGTGATAGGTGTTATCTATATAGTGGATGAGTAAATCAGACTAGTGCTTAAGGTGGTTGCAAAAATGGCAGTGCATGAGAAAAACGCAATCAAGAAAGGAGTTATCTCAAATTGATGATTGGGCTCTTTGTTATGCATTTTTGGAAAAGACTAATGTCAAGGCTTATGATGTTATGATCTGAGGTACTATTTTTGTTTGTGATTGGATGGCTTTGTTTATTTGATATAGGGTCTACTTATTCATATATATTTATTTAGTTTGTGATGGGTCTGAATTTGGTTTGTGATGCACTCGATTATCCGGTTTTTATGTTTACTTCGGTAGGTGAGTCTATGGTAGTAAACCATATTTACCTTTCTTCTTTATATTATTTATCAGTTTTCAAACTTAAGTAAACTTAATAATTCTGGATATGTTAAAATTTGATGTAATTTTAGGTATGACCCCATTATCACCATATCACATTGTTTTGAACTGTAATGCTAAGACAATGACTCTAGCTATGTCAAAAATGTATAATTTAGAGTGTGAGAGAGTGTATAAGGTCAAATACATGAAAATTATATTATTTATCTGGTCCAGAAGGTTAGTGGAGAAGGGTTGTTTAGCATTATTAGCTCATCTGTAGGATATGAGTGAGGGGTCTCCTTGTTAGAGTCATTTTCAAAAGTATCCAAGTTCCAAGATGTGTTCCCTTCTAACCTACAGGATATGCCTCCATATAAAGATATCAATTTCTGTATTGACTTAGAGCTGGGCACTCACCCTATAAATGGCTCTAATAGAGTTGAGGGAGATCAAGACTCAATTACAGGAGCTACTTAACAAGGGTTTTGTTCTTCAAAGTGCTTCATATTAGGGTTCTCCAATCTTGTTTATTAAAAAAAGATATTAATTTAAGGATGACATTGATTATAGAAAGCTGAATAAGGTTACAATTAGAAATATATACCTTTTACCTCATATAGATTATTTCTTTGACTAGTTACAAAATGCATCAGTGTTCTCAAAAATTAATTTATGGTCAAGTTATAATCAGTTCAAATTTGATCGGAGGATGTGCCAATAGATAGATTTTAGAACTTAGTATGGTCATTATGAATTTCTGGTGATGTCTTTTGGGTTGACTAATGCACCTATGACCTTTATGAGTTTGATGAACAAGATCTTTAAGTCATTTGTGGATTTCTTGTTATTGAGTTTATTGATGATGTTCTTGTCTACTCCAAGAGTAAAGAAAATCATGCAGGCTATCTTCGCATAGTCTTAGATATTCTATGGGATAAATGGTTGTTTGCAAAGTTTTTAAAGTGCAAGTTCTGGTTTTCTTCGGTTGCCTTCTTGGGGCATATAGTTTTTGAAAAAAGAGTAATAGTGGATCCCCACAAAATTGAGATAGTTAAGAATTGGATTTATCCTAGTTTAGCTACCGAGGTAAGGAGCTTTATGGGTCTTTCTAGTTATTACTGTAGGTTTGCCAAGAACTTTACATCCATTGCAACACACTTGATAAGGTTGACTAAAAAGGAAGTGCCATTTATTTGGGTAGATCAACGTAAAGAGAGCTTCTAAGAGCTCAAGACACTCTTGACTACAATGCATATCCTTTCATTACCTTTTGATGGTAAGGACTGTATAGTGTTTTGTGATGCTTCACTTTTGACTTTATATGTTGTGTTGATGTAGGATAAAAATGCCATTTCTTATACTTTGAGGCAGCTGAACCCTCACGAAAGGAACTACCCAATATATGAATTATAGTTCTCAGGGGTGGTGTTTTCATTAAAGATTTATAGGCATTATCTTTATGGTCACAAGTGTGAGGTTTTCAAAGATCATCATAGCTTACAACACATATTCACTCAAAAGTAGAATCTAAGGCAACAAAGGTGGATGGAATTGTTGAAGGACTACGATTTAACTATTTAGTATTATTTGGGTAAGGTTAATATGGTGGCAGATGCATTGAATAAAAAACAATAAGCATGTGTAGTTTATTATTCTTAAGGGTGTCAGGCTACCACTAGCTAGAGAGTTTCAAACTCTAGAGTATCAGAGCATGTAGTTTGGGGTCTCAGACAAGGGTGGTGCTTGGCTAGTGTTGAGGTAAGGTCAATATTTATGGATCATATTAAGGCCAAAAAATTTGAGGACGAGAATTTGAATGCATTTTGAAATAAAATGGTATGTGTAGAGGTGGTAGATTCGATTCTTGATGCAGGTGGGGTGTTGTAGTTTAAGGAAAGATTATGTGTTCTTTAAGTTGGTGATTGATTCACGATAAGCTTTTTGAAGCCTATGGTTCATGTTATTATATTCATCTGAGTACGACCAAGATGTACCGTGACTTAAGGTACCTTTATTGGTGACGTAGGATGAAGAGGTACATAGTGGATTATGTGTCTTAGTGTCAGAAGTGTCAGCAGATGAAATATGAACACTAAAGACCTACAGGGTTGCTTCAGAGACTTCTTATACCTATGTACAGGGTTGCTTCAGAGACTTCTTATACCTATGTGGAAGTGGGAGCATATTTCTATGGATTTCATGATGGGTCTTCCTAAAACTTTGGGAAAGTATGATTCCATTTAGGTGATAGTAGATCGATTGATGAAATTATCTCACATTTTACCGATTCAGGTAGACTACAACTCTCGGCAGTTAGCTAAAATCTACGTCAAGGAGGTTGTCAGACTTCATGGGGTGTCCCTTACCATCATTCCATATAGGGATGCCAAGTACACTTCCAAATTCTAGGACATGTTGCATGAGGATTTGGGCGCCAATCTCACATTTATTATAGCCTTTTATCCTCAAATCGATGGGTACTTAAAAAGGATGATTCTAGTACTAGAGGATATGTTGAGGGCCTATGTCATTGAGTTTGGTGCTTATTGGGAACAATTTGTTTCATTGTGTGACTTTTCATACAATAATAGCTATCACTCAAGCATTGATATGGTCCCATTCGAGGCACTCTACAGAAGGAAGTGCAGGTCATCTATTGGGTTGTTTGAGGCTGGCGATATTAATCCTTTAGGCACAAACTTGGTAAAGAAGGCTCAAGAGAAAGTAAGGTTTATTAAAATAAAGTTATTGGCTGCTCAAAGTAAGTAAAAAGAGTATATGGACCATAAGGTAAGAGACATGGACTTCAAAGTTGGTGGGCAAGTTTTGCTTAAGGTGTCTCCAATAAAGGAAGTCATGACATTCGGTAAGAAGGGCAAGCTTAGCCTATGGTATATCAATCCCTTCAAGGTTGTTAAAAAGGTGGATCCAATTGCATACAAATTAGATCTACCACTGGGTATCTTGGGAGTCCATCCTGTATTTTATGTCTCAATGCTAAAAGGGTACCATGGGGATAAATACTACATTAAGTGGGATTCAATGCTTCTAGAAAAGGATTTTTCTTACGAGAAGGAACTAGTGGAAATTCTAGATTGGGATGTTTTAAAACTGAGGACAAAGGAAATTCATTTGTTAAGGTTCACTGAAGCATCGTCTAGTTGAAGATGCCACTTCTAAAATTGAGAAGACATGCAAGAAAAGTACCCTTAATTGTATAAGGATTCAGGTACTCTCTTCTCTCCTTGGTTTAGCCAACTTTCATACTTGATCATTTAATGGTATCTAATTTGACAATTATTACTGTCTTTATGTATGAATCTCTCATTAAAAGTCCTCCCTTAATATTCTTTCCTATTTTAAAGCTACAAATTTCAAGCTAGGCTAATTTTGAGTAAAACTAATGTGAGGTGTGTATAAGGAAATATGCAAATGATTTGGGAGGGATTAGTGTAATTTAAATTTAATTTTTGATAACTAAAACAGTAAGGAACTCATAGGAATTTACAAAATTGAATTTAGGTAAGTAGAACGCCCGAACTTGATCATACCGTAAAAGGGTATTATTTAAAATATCCCGATTTCAAGGTGTGTTGTAAAAAGTGGGATTTGGAGTGAATTTGAACATTCTATCCCATTGATACTATCGTAGCAGCTGGCACACTACAGTAGCGAACGACACTATAGCGGAGAAATTCCTGCTATAGCGGCAATTAATATCGCTAAAATAATCGGTGTCGCAATACGGTAAATATTGCAATTTAGTTAAATAACTACTCCAAAATATTTTATTTTTCTAGGACTTATTTCGAGGCAAAGGAGGAGAAATTTGAGTTATTTACACTAGAAATTCTTTGTTTGGCTTAAAAAGGTAAGGTATCCATCCCTGTTAACTTGTAATTGATGATTAAGCATTAAAATTTCTAATTTACAAAGTTTGAGAGGGATTTTAGGGATGAATTTAGTTGTTTTTGGTGCAAGAGAGAAGATTAAATAATAATTTAATGTATTTTGACTGTTAACGGTTAATTTTTCCTTACATTTTATTAATTCACTAATTTAACCATGAAATTGATAGTTTTAGGTGAATTACAACAGAAAGGATCTAGAACAGGAAAGGAATGACCATAAACTTAACCTTAGGGATTGGAAGTGAGTTATAATTACTAACATGGTTGGTTGTGGTATTATTTATGTGTTTATGTGCCTGGTTTTGACCACAGGCAAGTGGACATTGAAGAAAAGGGCAAAGCTCTGGCTTAGAGGAGTTGTGCAAGCTTGGTTTGAAGTAGGTGATGGTATAGTAGTTTAATCCAATTTGTGCTATATATGTGTGTTAACCACTTTATAGTGTGGCCTATTGGTGTATGTCGTTTAGTGTGGTCAATGCAAATGATTTTACGGTTTCTAAATGATTTTTGACCTACCTTATTTGTTAAATGTAGAATGTTCCATATTTAAAAAATTCTCATGGTCTTCTAGTGAAATAAGGTTGGCATATTCATATGACTAGGATTTAGTAGATAAAAGAAAATTCCCCCCCATATATCATGGTTAGAGGGTGGTTGCATTACCCCTAACATATACGTACGAGGGTCAAATGAGTATGACACTTCCATGAGTGAATTGGGGGAATATGTTTATATGCTAAATAATTTGTTTTGACTTGACTTTATTGAATTTAATTGGTGTTGATTTGTTGATTTTGATCCCTATTGCTTATTTGGTGTTTGTTATGCTATGTGTGATTTTTGAGCGTGCATTAAATTAGTGTAGTATAATTTAGTTGTGCGTTTATATTATCATCTTGGATTGGACAAATGAACCTACCCATACATTGTTATTTTCTTGTGTGCTGATACTACATTTGATCTTACTATTGTGAGTACAACACATATTCCAACGGCTCCTGTGAGACCTCACTTGTGATTGTAGTAGTTGAATTCAAATTTTAGGTGAGTAGCAAACTCGGGATAAGATGGAATCTCTTTTTATTGGAATAGTTCCTTATTTCTAAACTTAGGTTTTCATTATAACTTTTGAGGTTTCATCCCTTTCTTTACATTCTTTAGTAGTTTCGGTATGGACAACTTTAGATTTCTAGAGATGGTTTATTTTTGTAAGTACAATGTTCTGCCTTTGATTATACTTATTTTTTTTTTTGGTTTAGCCTTGATTTTATATATAAAATGATTAGTTCTTGATTTTTTAAGTGTTGCTTGTGAGATGGTATTTTGGGTTAGATGGTTTTGCCACCGAGTGAGTAGTGTGGATGCCTCTCAGGATGGGTTTTAGGTCATGACTTGATCAATGTATAAGAATCATGTATATATAGATGTAGGTTAGTTAGAAAATGGATTAGTAGTAGGTTAGTTGGCTAACTACTTTAACTAGTTGTACACCTACTAGCTAACTTTGTGAAAGTGTTTAATTATTCTAAATAATTTCATATTTTCTTAACTAATGATTTGTTAATTGATTCTTTTTCTCTATACTTCCCCTCAAGTTTGGCATAAAAAAGATATTGATGAATCCTATCTTGGAGCTTAGGTATGCATGTTGAGCCTCGCATAGTCCTTTAGTCATTATATTTGTAGATTGATCCTTTGTGTATATGTAAGTCTTCACAATGCCCTATTATATCTTCTCTCTAATGAAATGACAGACAATATCAATGAGTTTTGCTCTCTAATTAAACCCTGGAATGACTATTATTTGTATTGCAACTTTTTTTTCAGTATATATTGTCACTGGAAGATCAACATTGAATCCCACCTCTTTTCGCATTCCTAGTAACAATATTAGTTCAACCACAATTGATGCTAAAGTTTTATATTCCAATTTAGCTGAGCTTCTAGTTATTGTAGTTTGCTTCTTTGACTATCTTGAGACCATAGATTCTCCAAAATTTACTAGAAAACCTATTGCTGATTTTCTTAAGTATGCACATGTTGCCCAATCTGCATCACAATATGTTGTGATTGTATTTTGAGGTTTGCTGGACAATAGAACTCTAAGTCCTAGTTGCAATTTCAATTATCTCATAATTCTTTTTGCTAATTCCATGTGAGATCTTTTAGGTTGTTGTAAGTATTGAATAAGAGTCTACACTGAGTAAGTTATGTCTGGTCTTGTAACAATTGTATACAATAACTTTCTAATAAGTTTATGATAAGGTCCTTGATCCTCAAGTAGTTCATCCTCTACAATTGTCTTGTTTGAGATATGATCATCATATTATTTATCGGTAAGTTTTAGGTCGCAATCAATAAGAGCAGTTTCTGCTATAAAAGCTGACAAACCAAGCTTAGATATAAACTTCATTGCATACTTTCTTTGATGCATAAGGATGCCTTGATCTGATCTAGCAAATTCTATCCCTAGAAAGTATTTAAATTCTCTCAAGTCCTT
>NC_061119.1:117337726-117356668 GCF_002878395.1 Capsicum annuum
GATTCTTTGAGTTTCTTTAAGAACTATCCATGGGGAAAGAGATATTTCAACTGACCCTGGACTATCTAAAGAAGAAAAGTGACCAGAAGAAGGAGAGGGAAGTATTTGATGAGAAGTAGAAGGCATCCTATTCTCTATTCGTATTTCCCTGGGCATTCATGGTATCTAGCATAAACCCTTTAGTGAGTTTATTGTAGATTCTTGTTTTAGTTTTACTATGTCATAGACTCTGAGTTCTTTTTTCACTGATGTACTGCTTATAGGTTTGGATCTACGAGTCCTTTCCTCATCTTGAAAAATTTTCTGGAAAATCAATGAATGAGCCCTTTCCCATTCCCCGCATCATCAGATGGCACACTATAAAAAATGACCAGATAATCGAAGGCGACCCATTCAAGTACAAAGGAAAAGTTACCGAGGTATGAACTTATTTTTTACTATGCAATAATAATACTACTATTGTATCAAATGTTATGTAATTCTTAATTGATATTTTGTAGAACGTGCACCCGTACATCATCCCTACTCTTCGTGAGACGAAGATGGATTACATGATTTCCTTTGAGCCATATATGGACAAGGTAAAGAATAACATCCTCGATGGCTTAAAGAAGGAGTTAGAAGGGATGACTGTACTTATTTCAAATGAGGACAGTGATAATGATGGGGATTTGGGTGGTAACCCCATTGAAGTATGCGTTGGTGATGATGATACTCCGAGCACCTCTAAAGATGCAGCGGGCACCTCATCTCCCAGGGATCTTCATAAGCATATTGTTGTACTCAAGGAGCGGTGTTGGATATTGCTTCCTATATTAGAGAGAAAAGACTAAAGAAAAAGGAACATGATGAGCGACAACATGACCAAGGTAAGTTTATTCAATCAATAATTGATGTTGTTAATGAATTTTCAGCTTTAAATATCAGTAACACTTTGTAATATGATGATACAATGAATGTGGACCTTTGTGAATTGGAGAGGAATAAAGAAGGAGAAAAAAATGAGCAAAATGGATGAGTTAGCCTCTGTTGTGGCGGGAGAGAAAAAAGAAGAAGAAATAAGGATGAATAAGAAGAAATGAAAGAAGATATGTGCCAAGAAGAAAGTCCAAAAGAAGTAGCTACAGAAGCAGAAGAAGAAGCTGAAAAAGAAGCAGCAACAGATGTTGAGAAAAAAGAAGAAGAAGGTGAAGAAGAATTAGCCGAAGAAAGTCCAAAAGAAATAGCTGCAGAAGCAGAAGAAGAAGCTAAAAAAGAAGCAGCAACAGATGTTGAGAAAAAATGAGAAGAAGCACCAGCTACCACAGATACTGAAATAGAAGGAGAAGAAGGCGAGCATGAAGAAGCAGCTACAGTTGCTAAGTAAAAAAGAGCTGAAGCTGACAAAAAACATGTGGCCATGAATATCATAGGTGAAATCAACAGTAACATTTGTGTTGATGAGGAGGACAGGGAAAAAAACATTTGAATGCTAATATTATTAATGTGTTGTTGAATGATCAGTAGCTAGGATCGGACAAATATTTTTTATATTTGACAAGTATGAAAGTTTAAGGATCTGTTGGTAGGATATTAGAAACATTCTTTTATTTTATGATAGTGGTTATGATTCTACACTGAATCTATCTCTATCAAACTGATTAGTGGCATGGCCATTTGAATATGCAGGGTGTTGTCATAGTTGGTACAGTGTATGGTTGATTTCATAAAATACATACTTAATCTTTCGTATGTTGCATGTATGGTCTATTATTACCATGCTAGTCGATTTTAAGTCGACGTGTTGTTTGATCAACCATGATTCTATCAAAAATAGTATTAACATTATAGAAAAATAGAAGTATTATTATTTATTCAATATCACTACATCCATGTTACACCTTTCCAAAGAACGAATACTAGCATTATAGCACATAACATCATTTTTAGGCCATTCTCCCTTTCTTCGGCCAAAATTAATTTTTGTTTCAGCTGATACCACTCTATTTTGGTGTCATGTAGCAACACTTTAAAGTGATCCCTCTGTTCTTTGGCTTCTTTGAACAAAGTCATGAGAAAATCTTTATTTTCTTCGTATTTTTGGAACGTTTGTAGTAGATTAAATTTTGTCAAGCCTTGAAAATTTGATGTCTCGGGTCCCGGACTCAACATTAATGGACTGGTTGGAGGTGATAGCTCATAAAGCCATTTAAAAAATGAGTATGCACCATTATCCTATAAAAAATAATAATTACATAACGACTAACTTAACTTCATAAAAAAGACACCCACAACTCTCCTTCGCAATTGCACAATTATAAAATTTGTGACCTGGATTTGAGTCTGTGCGTGACGTCCTCAGGACAACCGCATTCCCACAATGACAAATTCGAATATTTTTAGAATTAGATGTTTGAGAGGCTTGAGACATTGTAAAATTTTAAAAAATAAAACAAAGCGAATGAAATAAAATAATGAGGGGTGACCGACCTAATATATGAAGTAAAAATGAAGTGCTAACACTAATGGATTATAAAAGTAGCCGTTTATTACCGTTGGAGCAGTAATTTTATTTTTTGAACTGGTGGTGGCACTTAATAAACTGTTGTAGATCATAACCTATGTTATCCATCGATTTGTCTAGTCTACCGTAGACTTATACCTTCTATAGTGCATCGATTGATCTTCTGATTACATAAGTATGCGTAATCATGTAAAAAATATACTTGTTGTTTTAGGGTCCATCGATTAGACTGGTCTACCATAGACTTATACCTGTAGATGTGCATAGATTGATATCATAAGTATGCGTAGACCATCACTTGGATGTAGTTAAAAAATGAATATATAAATTAAAAATAAATGTAGTGTTGATTTCTACACATGTGAGTGAGTGTAAATAAGACACACAATCATATTAGAGCTTGTACAAAGTGAATTAAGGAGTGTGTGGATGGGTAGTGGTTGAATGTTCAATATGGTAAGAGTAATGTTTGTCAAAGCACAAGCATGCATTAAAGATATATATATTGTATTGAGGATGATGATTGTTCAACCACTATCCATTCCAAACATTATTTTGATTTTGGGGTGGTGATGGAAGGAGTATGTGGAATGTGTAGTCATCAAATACAATATATATCCTTAATACATACTTGTGCTTTGGCACACATTCCTCTTAGCATATTGAACATTCAACCACTACCCATTCACACACTCCTTAATTCACTTTGTACAAGCTCTAATATGATTGTGTGTCTTGTTTACACTCACATGTGTAGAAATCAACACTACATTTATTTTTAATTTATATATTCATTTTTTTACTACATCCAACTGACGGTCTGTGGCAGTGCACATCGATCAATGTGGTCTAGGCATACTTATGATATCAATCGATGCACATCTAAAGGTGTAAGTCTATGGTAGACTAGTCTAATCGATGGCTAACATAAGCTATGATCTACTACGGTCTATTAACTGTCACCACCAGTCTATAGACCAGACTAATCGATGGACCCTCAAGATTATCTATTTATTTTAATTATTTTGTTCCACCAGCCCCAAAATATGTTATTATTTGTTTAAATCATTTTTAATTTAATTATTTTGTTCCACCAACCCCAAAATATATTATTGTCTCGTTAAATCATTTTTATTTAAATTATTTTATACTGTCATCCCCAAAATATGTTATTGTCTATTTAAATCATTTTTAATTTAATTATTTTGTTCCACTAGTCCCAAAATAAGTTATTGTCTATTTAAATCATTTTAATTTATTTATTTTGTTCCACCAGTCATCAAATATGTTATTGTCTGTTTAAATTATTTTTAATTTAATTATTTTTTCCACCAGCCCCAAAATATGTTATTGTTTGTTTTTATTTGATCGGTGACGCATCGACTCACATTGTCTATGATCTATGATCGACTACTATACAAGGTCGATGAAATATGGAGTATGTGATTCATGATAGACTATATATCACTTTTTCCAAAAACTTGAAATTAATCAAGTCAAACTACAGTACTGTTAATTGAACGAGACATACATATTTGAAATTTATGATTGTACAGAAGAATAACTGCCACAAGAAAAAAAATGAATCATAACAAATGTGGTAAACATAACTTTCAAACTGAATTGTTCATTAAACTAAAACTGAAACTTACATTAAACTTGTTCATTGCATTACTTGATAAAATTTACAGTAAAGGGGGAAAATGGAAGAAGCTTTTTTCTAACAAAGTCCTACTGAGAAAGTTTCTTAAACAATGAACAAACCAACAAAAACTTAACAACATAAATAAAAAAAATAGTAAACTAAATTATGGGGATGATGTGGGGTGATGTAGTCGTTGCCGTCCATTCTAAGATGCTTCAAAATTGCTCGGAAGAAATGAGCAATTCGTCAAAGCTCACGCTTCAAGTAACGGTGGTCTTCTCCCAGGACGTAGAATAGTCGATCAAAATCATTTTAAAGTAGAAGCAAATCATAGTGATGAGGGGGAACTCGTCTGATTGAGTGAAGGGCAATTCTGCGACCAGGCATGATTTCTGGTGTTTTAGGGAAGAAGAAGAGGGTTTCTAATGTTTTGGGTTTAGGAAAAAGTGAAGGGTTACGTAGAAATAGGGCCTGTACTTATATACCTATAGATGACGTCTTTTCATATATTGAACCAATGGTCAGTAGATGCGTGTGGGAATAGAAAACATTTGGTTTACGTATACCAGCGGCTTTTCTTGAGAACAGACGTGTTTACAACTTTTAATTAATTGGGAACAGGAAATAATGATTCAAAGTATCTATTAGAAAGATATGGCAGTATAAATACCTACATAGCGTGTTTGATGATTAATCATATAACAAATATATATTATTTAATAGACCGTATTAAATATATACCATCGAATGTATGTAGTCTATCGTAGACAAAGATTTAAGTCGATAACAACTGAACGTTAAATTCTACTGAAATGCACATTTATACACCAAAATAACAGCTTTACAACTGAAGGAAAATAAAGCCTATCTATGATTTGTTGGCCATGCTACACGTGGTTCTTTTGTGCCCAGATTTCTTGCATACTGAACACCTATTCCTCCTTTTGGACTTGAACATTTCACCGACACCCTTAGTGCATTTGACTTTCTTCCTTCCAAGTTTAGGATCTTAAAGAGTGGATAAATTTTAGTGTCTAACAATTCTTGTGGCACATTCCATTCGGCCTCTAGAGGGACAACATTAATTGCTTCCGAGTATGCAAAGAGGTAGCTTGCAGCTTTATAAATTGGCAAAAAGTACTCATAGATAGAGTTTCCATAACCTATGCCATCGCCATACTTTGGTCACAAAGCTTCCATCACATATTCGCATGACATTTTCACCAAGTTAAATTTTTAACAAGAACAACTCCTCTCCAAAAGATTGACCTTGGCAGTAACACCATTGCTGAACATTGTGTACTGGTCAAGAACCCCATTAGGATTAGTCACATACAAGGAATCGCTCACACTCTTGTTATCCCTTAGGATTTTTTCCGCACAAGGTACAAATATGTTTTTTTTACCATCGACATAGGCATACCGCTCCCTAAACTTTTCACTATTTTTTTTAGCAATTGAATTGAATATGTACAACATGGGGTACTCTCGTTCATCCATCAAAACCGAGTTGAGCAACTCGGCGATGTTTATGGTTATCACATTGTACCTATTGCCCGGGAAGTGTGCTCTCCTCCATTTTCCAACACCAAGCACATTTTCAAGGATATGTGCTACTCGGGGCAATTATACTTCAATTCCTCAAAATTCTTGCTAAACTCATCAAGGGAATACACCTTTCCCATGACGTAGAATAGATAAAGATATTCTCTACAGCGTTGATTTACACAGAGATTTTCAGCGAGGTGCCTCATACAAAGTCCGTGATGTGCACGATTGTATACATGGGAGAAGGCATTAGCGATGCTAATGTGACTGTCGGAGATGACACATAGATCTAGTTCATCTTCTACGATAAGACTTTAACTACTGGAAGAAGAAGGTCCAAGAAGCATCATTCTATTTATCGACGACACAAAAGGAAATTAGAAAGATGCGATTTTTAGTGTCTTGTGCAACTGTACTCAGCAACACGCCCCCATACTTTCCATACAATGTGTGCCATTGATGACAATTATCTTTATCATATGGGCATATCCCTGTATGCAAGCTCTGAATCCTAAGAAGTAGTAAACGAACGATCCATAAATCTAGTTTACCATGATAAAGTAGGAATACCCTGGATTCAACAACTCCACTATGTGGGAAAAAATAGGCAAGCAAAGATATCCATGCTCCGGTGTCCCGTGAATGATGTTCTTTGCAATTACACTTTCTTTCCAACACATCCAGTAGCTTGCGTGGCAATGCAACTCCTTGAACACAATTCTTTAAATTTCACTTATGCTTGGATCCTTTCCATCCCAAAAATAATTTATGCATAGTGAAGCAATCAATTCAGATGATATTTTATTGTGCTTGTGGGTGACATGTTCAATACCACATGTGTGCACCCCGACATACTTTTATATGTGAAATCTGTCTGAGGTTTCGTAATTCCTTTCCCGCAATAACCATCCATAACTAAAAGATAGACATTTCATCTTTAACAATTTGGTACAACTCTTCTCCATATGATAATCAAAAGACTGCCTTACTGCTGCTCCATCTAGTAGCACTTTCAGCTATTTCTTATTGGTAAATATTTGATCACGATACAAATTGGTTCCATCAAAGAAGGAATGTACTGGTTGGGATCCCGTTCTATAGTCTTCTTTTGAATCTTATGAGTTCAATGAAATGTCTTTCATATGCACATAGTCATCTTCCATATTCATGGGATGATTGCTATCGCTTTCATAATCATTCAAATCATTGTCGACTATACGGCACCGAGGTGGGAACGATGATGAATTCATCGATCCTTCAAAGGACCTGTCAACTATATTTATCCTTAAAATAGACCTAAAGCCATCTTCATCAACATCCATCATGTAGAGGGACACACGTGCATCATTATTTATGATCGTAGGATTCATCTTTTCCCTCGAATGCATTAGATAACTAATCACCACATTGCCGATGCATAATCTAGATCCCTGCTCTACTTTATGCTTGCAACCAATTCATCGTATAAACTATTGTGGGGAATATCAATGGGTAGTGTCACTTTGGTAAAAGATCTCTATTTCCAACCTCTGGGAGTATTCAACCATTCTCCCATAAAATCACCTACAACTAGAACAAATTCTACAACAGACATCCTAGAATTAACCTTTGGTCGATGGTAGATTAAACTTAAGGTCTATGTCGGGATGTATGCACGGTTGATGAATTATGATGATGGGTCGAAGACTGCGCATATATTCGTATAAAAACTTGAAATTACAAATATTGCCTCTAATCAATGGTCATTGGGTTTATGGAATAGAGAAATGAATTTGGAGTCGCCTCAGTTATTGTAATGTACTTCTAAAGAGTTTTTAACAGATGTGACTGATTTAAAGTTTTTTAACAATGGAAGAAAGTGTGTTTGAGAAGATAACAAACTAATGGGGTAAACTGGATGCAATGGACAAGCTTATAAGGTTTGTGGACTGATTTAGAGTTGATCGCAATAAAATAACCCCAAAAAGAATGCCAGAATCGGAGCTTTTTTTTGGAGGGAAAGAACTACCTTCTATTTTAAGCTTTTGGAAACCTTCTCTCTCTTTCTAAATAACGCTCCTCTTTCTCTCTTCCTAAATAACATTCTTTTCAATGTCCAGCAAAGCAAACGCCGACGTCAAAACACCACCGGCGATAGGTAAGTACACTTTTCTCTCTCCTCTACTTTCGTGGTCTCTCTCTCCCTTTCCCCACTACCATCAGATTGTAAAATAAAGCAAGTTGATTGCTGTTTATCCAAGATCAGCCCTAGAGAACTATTTCGTCGGTCGTAGGTGGTAAAAGAGGCAGATATAGATAAGAAGGTGGGGGTCTTCATCATTTCAGGCGACCACTGACCAGATTAGAGTCGTGCCATTCCGAGGACTTTTTGGTGAATGTTTTCGGCAATTAACCCAGTTACTGGGATCCAGCACAATCAGCAAGAGCTGAGTACTGGATCTACGTCTCCAGTGACTTCTATCCCTGAACTCTATTTTTTTTGCATAATTTCCTATAGTTTCATTAGTTATAATTTATGTGGGTTATTCTGACTGTGATTTGGGTTTTTTAGTTCCTATTTGCTCTTAAAATTTGGTTAGTTAGTGTGCTTTATGGGTGTCTTTATTGTTTTTACTATTTTTAAACTTTTGTTGTATCTGTTGAGTAGTGGCTAGGGTAGGTAATGGTGGAATAGGGTCATGTCCTGGGGGTCCTGGGGGCCTTAAGATGAGGTCGTTTTTGGCTGAGAGATTAAACCTGAGACGCAGAGGGCGAGGTGATAGGGGAGGAGATTCGAAAGTTGATAGGTTGAGGGTTGGTTCATGGAACATAGGGACCCTTCAGGGTAAGTTGATAGAGCTAGTAAAGATCCTTAGGAAAAGAAAGATCCAAATTATGTGTGTTCAGAAGACCAAATGGGTAGGCACTAAGGATAGGGACGTGGATGGATACAAGTTATGGTACTCAGGTAGTGAGAGGCATAAGAATGGGGTAGGTATCTTAGTAGATAAATATCTTAGGGGGGAGGTAGTTAAGGTGAATAGGGTTAGTGATAGGGTGATGACTATTAAATTTATTATTGGGTGCTTACGGTGCACGTCTGTAGTGCTTATGCGCCACAGGTAGGCCTGGATAAGGAGGAGAAAAGAAAATTTTGGGAGGTTTTGGACGAAGTGATTCGGGGCATGCCTAGTTCGGAGAAGATTCTCACAGGAGGGGACTTCAATGGGCAAATTGGGTCTTTGCCGATAGGGTACAATGATGTGCATGGAGGCTTTAGTTTTGGGGATAGGAATGACAACAGATCTACCCTTTTGAACTTTGCGAGGGCCTTTGGGTTGGTGGTAGTTAATTCCAGCTTTTCGAAGAAGGAGGAAAATCTGATTACTTTTTGTATTAGGGTTGCTGAGACCTAGATTGACTTTTTACTGCTTAGGAAGTGCGATAGGGCTTTATGCAAGGATTGTAAGGTTATTCTGAATGAGAATCTTACGACCCAACATAGACTCTTAGTGATGGATTTAGTTTTCAAGATGGGTAAGAAGAGAAAGGGTGAGAAGGGTCGTTTTAGAGTTAGGTGGGGTAACCTGACTCCGACAAGGGCTTTGGTGATAGGGGCAAAGTTGGTAGAGATGGGGGCTTAGGAGGCTCAAGAGAACGTGGATAGTATGTGGGAGAGGGCCGCTGGGTGTATCGAAAAAACTGCTAGAGAGGTCGTGGGTGTCTTGAAAGGCAGTTCTGGCCAGTACCGGGGGGATTGGTAGTGGAATAAAGAAGTGAAGAAGAAGGTGGAGACAAAGAAAGTGGCTTACATGAAGCTGGCTGAGAGTAAGGATGAAGAGAAGAAACGGGTGAGCAGAGAGGAGTACAAGGTAGCTAAGAAAAAGGTTAAGTTCACAGTTATGGCTGCTAAGTCAGCAGCTTTTGAGAGACTGTATTTGGGATTAGAAGAGAAAGGTGGGTAAAAGAGGTTTTTTAGGCTTGCCAAGACTAGGGAACGTAAGGGATGGGATTTGGACCAAGTAAAGTGTATTAAGGAGGAGGATGGTAGAGTTTTGGTGGAGGATGCTCTAATTTAGAAAAGATGGTAGTCGTATTTCATAAGCTCTTGAACAATGAGGGGGACCAAGGTATTGTGTTAGGAGTGCTGGAGCACACTGAGGAGTCTCATGATTTTGGATATTATTGACGTTTTAAGGTGGAGAAAGTTTGTGAGGCTATTCGCAAGATGCGGAAGGGCAGGGCTACGGGGCCTAATGAGATTCCGGTGGATTTTTAGAAGTTTGCTAGTGGTGCAGGGTTGAGGTGGCTATCCCATTTGTTTAACAATATCTTCAAATCTGCTAAGATGGCCGAGGCGTAGAGATGGAGCACGATGATTCCTGTCTATAAAAATAAAGATGACATTCAGAGTTGCAATAATTACCATGGTATTAAGTTGTTGAGTCACACGATGAAGATTTGGGAGAGGGTAGTGGAGCGGAGGTTGAGGAAGTTATTTCATATTTTAGAGAATCCATTTGGTTTTATGACTGGTCGCTCGACGACTGAGGTAATTCACCTTGTTCGGAGGTTGGTTGAGCAGTATAGAGAGAGAGGAAGACAGATCTCCATATGGTGTTTATTAACCTGGAAAAGACGTATGACAAGGTCCCTAGGGAGATCTGTAGAGATGCTTGGAGGAGAGGAAGATATTAGTGGCATACATCCGTTCGATTAAGGACATGTACGAGGGGGTGAAAACCCGGGTAAGGACCGCGGGAAAAGATTCTAAGCATTTCTCAGTCTTGACAGGGCTGCATCAGGGATCGACTCTTAGCCTGTTCTTATTCGCGTTGGTGATAGATGTGTTGACGAGGAATATACAAGGGTAGGTCCCTTGATGTTTGCTTTTTGAGGATGATGTAGTTTTGATTGATGAGTCGCGCCTAGGTGTTAATTAAAAGTTGGAGGTTTGGAGACAGACCCTTGAATCTAAAGGATTCAGGTTGAGTAGGACCAAGACAGAGTACTTGGAGTGCAAGGTTAGTGACTCGAGGAGAAAGGAAGAAACAATAATACAATTGGAGTCGCAGGTGGTTTGTAAGAGGGATAGTTTTAAGTATCTTGGGTCTATGATCCAGGGGAATGGAGAGATTGATGAGGATATTTCTCACTGTATTAGGGTAGGTTGGATGAAATGGAGGCTCACCTCGGGACTTTTATGCGATAAGAAGACGCCTCTCAAAAGGTAAATTCTATAAAGCTGCGGTCCGATCGACCATGTTGTATGGAGCAGAGTGTTGGCCTGTTAAGATTTCTCACGTCCAAAAGTTGAAGGTGGCAGAAATGAGAATGTTACGTTGGATGTGTGGTCATACGAGGGATGACAGGGTAAGGAATGATACTATTTGGGGAAAAGTGGGTGTGGCTTCGGTGGAGAATAAGATGAGGAAAGTGAGGTTCAGATGGTTTGGTCATGTAATGAAGAGGGGCACGGATGCCCCAGTTTGTAGGTGCAAGAGGTTGGTCTTAGAGAGTTTCAAAAGGGGCAAGTGTAGACCGAGGAAATACTGGAGAGGAGTGATTAGAAGTGACATGGAGCAGTTGTAGCTTATTGAGAACATGACCCACGATAGGAAAGTTTGGAGAAAGAGTATTAAGGTAGAGGGCTAAGTAAGGTGGTCAAGCCGTAGTCGGCAGATAAGAGAGGTTGGCGTAGCTTGGGTGTTAGGTCTAGGTTTAGGGGATGGGAGCCCTTGGTTTGTTATTGTACTTCATTTTTGTGGATGTTATTGCTCTGTTATTTTATCATGTGCCCTCATTCGGTTAATTTACTTTATTTTTTTTTGTTCTATGGTCCACTGTCTTTAGCCGGGGGTCTATCAGAAACAACCCCTCTACTTCTTCGGGGGTAATGGTATAGACTGCGTACATCTTACCCTCTCCAGACCGCACTTTGTGGGAATATACTGGGTTTGTTATTGTTATTGTTGTTGGATGATGGAGTGTGTTGAAGTGTATTATTAAAAACTTGGGGATGAATTTGTTAAATTAGAAATATTGGGTTAAAGTGTAGTATTAAAAAGCTTGTGGGTGAATTTGTTGAGTTGGATAAATTTGTGGTGATGTGGATTAAATAGGGTATTTGACAAATTTTTCATAACTTTTAATAAACTACAAAATAGTTTTCAAAAGAACTTTTTTGGCATGCTTCCCCCACTTACCAGCTTATAGCATATTTTCTTGGTATGACCTTTCATATTATAGAATTCACAGAATAGATTGCCTTTTTCTTGGACTTTGGATGAGAGACTCTAAAATACATAGTTGGTGCATCAAGACTAGTACCGTGAGAACTTGAACTTAAAGGCATGACACCTAACAAACCAGCAACACTAGATCTAAGAGATTTCTGAGACTCGTCACTAATTATCATGGCATAAGCCTATGGTACATAAAGTAGATGTTTCATTAGAAGAATCTAGTTTCTAGATTGTAGATAATTGTCATTAACCCCTATCAAGAATTAGTATCGCTTCTGCCTTTGTAAATACACAAAAAAAATCCATACATTACAAATAATTACATCTAGGTGAAGGAACAATAACCTCCAATTACACCCATAACTCTTCCAACCTAGTGAAATAAAAAGCCACAGAAGAGATTCCTTGAGCTACTCTAGCAATCTCTTTATGAAGATTGAAGGTTCTTGAACCATCAACCTTTTCAAAACTTGACTTGAGATATTCCCAGACTTGTTGTGCTCTATCAGGATATTCCATTCCTTTAAGAAAACTACCAAAAATTGTATTTGTCAACCAGGACTATACCATTGCATTATACCTTTACCATTAATACCAAAATTCCTCTCTAAATAGCTCTCTCTTCTAGGTTTCATCAATAAATCCCAGTTTGTTCCTTCCTTAAAGTGTGATCCTTATGCATTCACTCTATAAAGTATAATTCTCAGTCCTAGTTATCTGAAGAGATATAAGAAAATGCCACTTACATCAGTGTTGTATAGATATAGAAGATGATTGTGATCTATCAGTTGAGTTGTTCTGGGCACTGACTGGTTGCCATTTGATGAACTATGAACCATAGAAATTCCTCCATTGATGGGATCATGAGTACTTTAACTAGTACCTGTCACTCTGTCGTCTGCAATAAATAAAACTTCAGAAGATTCAACAAAAACTATTTTAAGTTGTTAATTGAAGAATAGAAGTAGAGTTCTTGATTTCTTGATCAATCAAGAATCTCAGAAATGAGAATTTAGAGTAGTAAAGCAATAAAGTTGATTGTTGCGGAGTAAAAATGTAATTTGTTGCTATGCTATAAGACCATGTAACAATCAAACATTAACTCTCACAGTAGAGGAATACTACTACAGAGAAAATAGAGAAGATAAGTAATGGAAAGTAGAAGATGATGAAAAAAAGACAGAAAAATAGAAAAGAAGAAGAGAGGAAGAAGTAGACACATGATTAATATTATTTATCATAATGATCAATGTGTACAAATCATGTATATATAAATATTGGTTAGTGTAGGTCGGTTAGAAAGTGAATTAGCAGTAGGTTAGTTGGTTAACTACTTTGTAACTACTTTTTTTTGTTTTTCATCCGGTGTCCGGTGTCCGCATTGGAGCCCCGACTAATTCGGATCGCGCATTGCAGGGCCCATTAAGGTGGCAGAGCTCCCAACAGAGTTTTCTCCATACCCAGGGTCGAACCCTCGACCTCTGGTTAAGAGTGGAGCAGCTCCATCCGCTGCACCACAACCCATGTTGATTATCGACCTCTGATTAAGGGTGGAGCAGCTCCATCCACTGCACTACAAACCCATATTGGTTACTTTGTAACTACTTTAATTAACAGTACACCTATTAACTAACTTTGTGAAAGTGTTTAATTATTCTAACTAACTCTATATTTTTTTAACTAATGGTCTGTTAATCAGTTCTTCTTCTCAATAGATAATTCAATCCATAACACCAAATTTTACATTAAAATAGTGTCAACGTCTTTTTAGAATAAATCAACGCCAATGCACTACACCAAATTTTACAAGTAAAAAATATTCTTTTCATATTCTTATCTCTCATTAATGTTTTATTATTATTTTTATTTCATAACACAATCCTTTTCTTCCTTTTTTTTACATATTATATAATTCATATTCTTTTCTCATATAATCAGTTAATATAAAGTTATTTTTTGCCATAAATGTTTAAATAATATAAATTCCAAACAAATATTATACATTAACTTATACTTTATACTTAAACTTAATTTATAAAAATTATACACCTATATTAAGATTAAAAATTAGTATTATAAAGATATTATATAATTTAATAATTAGGCATAGTAGGGAATTAATTTTAAGCATACAATATGTAATATGTTAAATTAAAAGGGTTATATAATAAAAATAATTAATAAATAATAAAAAAATAATTGGTGTTGATGAATAGTGTTACAACAAATCTTATTTTGGTATAAAATTTGATGTTGGGTTGGAGATGCCCTAAAGAAAAGATTTAAAAATATCTTTCCCCGGAAAAATTCTTATCGATTGGATATGTGTTACTTTAATTAAGAATTCAAAAGATCTTCTTGCACCACATTGGATAAAATAAGGATAAATTTCTCGTGGGGTTCAAATTCAGGATTTTTCTGTAATTTATTTGATTTATTAATTTTGAAATCAACTATTCATATGTATTTAATTAAATTGTAACACACATACATGATTCAAATTAAACTTATTCATTTTAAATATCCATAATTACGTTCTATGTTCGCTCAATAGAACCCTTCCAAAGCCAATTACTTTTAAGACTTACTAGTTTCTAAGAACGCGCATTGCACATAAATAATAACATGTAAATATTCAATTGATAAAAATTTTCGTTTGACAATTTTGCTTTTATAAGTCTAACTAGGCCTAAGTGAATAATAATCATTCCTAAAATAAGTAATTAGGTGTAACAATTAGTTTTGACGTTCCTGAAAAAATTAGTGGCAAAGGCATATGAATCTCATACGTCATATTGGTTAGAATCAATTCTTTAGTATGAGACTGCATTTGATATGTACTAAGATCATATAATACTCGTAGCAAAGAGTTAAGTTGGAAGTATCCGTACCGATTTAGTTTCATGCTAAGTTTAAACTAGGGTCAACTTCAAATGATCACTCCTCCTAGAATATAAGATTTTAAGGGGCCTAATACTAACCTAATTAAAGGTCTATGAATCTTCGTTCCAACACAATAGTCTGTTCGTAATCCTATTCTTGAATAAAAAGTTACGAACATTTTACTGAAGACTGTCTGAGCTAAAAAAGCTGAGGGTGCCATAGCGGGTCGGACCGCTATAGCAGCGGCACTATGATGGGTCAGACTGCTATAATGGCACGAACAATAGTTTATAACTTATATTTGATGGTTTTCATCCCACAAACCCCAAATTTTCATTCCTAAGCCTCAGAGGGGAAAATTTTTTCTTGGTATGGGTGATAATTATTCGTTGAGGTAAGTTTGTTCTTTCATCTTCTTTATTTTCAATTATTTAACATCCTAAAACCACTAGAATACCCTTAATGGTAAAATTTATCGGCGATTTGAATCCTAAGTTTATGATATTTTGAAAAAAATTTATGGATTGTGTTAATATCACATATAATTACTTCTAAATTGTTCATTAATAATTTCTAGCATGAATTAGTAATTCTAAAACATGAAAATTGATAGTTGGAACCTTAAATTCAATAAAGTTGGAACCTTTAACCAAAAAAGTCCATTAATGAAGTTGGTTTGAGTTTGAAAGAATTATTTTGATGACTAATTAACTCTTGACTAATGTTGTAGGCTGTAAGTGAGGATAGAATTAGTATGTATGATTTTTCAAGGTCTTTGTTTGATGAGTAGTTTATTAATTATTCTTGTAATTGTTATTATTAAATTAGTTAGTATTTGAAAATGTGAAGAATAATAAAGATCATCTATGACATAGATTACTTGTTGTAGTATCTTGACGTCCAGGTAGGTTATGATTTATGAGTAGCAGACTATGATTAGTAATCATATCCATAAATTAGATTTGACGGGAGAAATCATGCTTAAGACTACAACCATGGAGTTTGGATGGATAAAACATGAATTTAATGTAATAAAGATCTAATTGTTCATTGAAATATAAATATATGAATTCTTGATGAATGTTTTGTGTTTGTATGACTCTATGGCGGATTATAATGTGAATTATGTGAATATAGATGAAAATGAGTTGTGTGAGCTCATAATCTAGTTATTTAGTGTAATTACCACCATAAAAAGAGAACTTAATATTATGTGTGGTTGATATATTGAATAATTTTGCTTAAGGTTAATGGTGAAGACTAATTATGGTAGAAGAAAATGGTGACTTAACTTAAGAGTCTAAGGTCAAGTTAGGAGGGATTGAAAGTAAAAGGTATAAAGATGTATAAGTAAGTCTAGAGTTGAATGGTTGGTTTATAGAGTAGGTCTTAAATATTGTAAGGACTTGAATGTAGGGGTTGCTAGATATTAGAGAAATTCTCGATTTTGTTATAAATAAAGGAGGATGGAATTAGTGAATGAACATTGAACTAGAGTCTAGACTCCTTAGAGTTGAATGTGCATTATTAAAATAAGAAAATTTATTTTAATAAATATGACTTGATAATTCTTGCTTTAATAAGTCGTGAATGATCTTTAGACGAGCTGTAAGTAATGAATATGAATTGATTAGGCATGAATTATGAGTTGTTGACTGACCTTTAGGCATACTTTTGATTTCACGTACGAAAGAATAATTATTGTTTACTTGAAATGATTAGCTTGAGTTTGACCAAATGCTTGATGTGTTTGTCTTCTTTTTACAATGCAGGTTCAAGAAAGTAAATTGTTGAATAATATCCTAAGTGTTAATCACATGTAATGAAGTTATATTAAAATCTCGTGAATTATTAGAGTGTAGTTGTTTATTCTCATTTAGATTGTGGTTGATGTTATGGGTTCATTGAGTGAACCAGATTATAATATTGCTTGGTATATTTGAGATTCTTGTGTGGTTCAATTGCTTATCATATATTTTAAAATTCTTATTGTTAGAGTCGTAGTTCGTTGACTTGGATATAATTAGACTCATGATTTGTTGACTTGGTTATGGTTAGAATCGTGGTTTGTTGACTTGGATACGGTTAGAATCATGATTTGTTGACTGAGATATTTGCTAGAGTCAGGATTATTGACTTTGTCATGGTTTGACCTGACTTGTTGTCTCTTAACTTGTACTTGACTGAAGTTGTAGAGTTACTTAAAAAGGCTAAGTGTCATAAACTTGAGGTTACATAATGTGTTTGTTACAAGGTGAAAATTATTAATCATTTATCATGACTAATAACAATTGAGAGCAAACAAGTGAGAGTTAGGATGGATAACACTTGATATGAAGGTGATGAATGATCATCAGGAATAGGAATGAAAATACTCTTAGTTAAAATAAGAGATAAAGATACCATAAGCGGATGAAAGTGTTATGAATTAAATTTTATATAAGTTATCATATTTTCTTTTCTTAAATTTTACATTGTGTTTACGTGATCTAACTCTGGTCGACCGATGATACCTATCAATACGTGTTGTTTGTATTGATACTACTCTTGCTATATCATTTTTAGGGTATAGTCTTTTGCAAGAATCAGTGTTGGTTTCATGAGGGTTAAAGATAGTGATCTCCAACAACTTCTACTTCTCTCATTCATGATGGAAGTTGTGTTTAGTCTTACCTTTATACTTAGAAGTTCTTGTACCTGTTTAGACTTGTTCCTAGGGATAGTTTTTTTCCTACATTTAATATTTATAAAAATGGTTGTAATAAAGTTTTGTTATTGCTATCTAATAAAGATTTTCACATATCTTCTTAAAGGGTGGTAAGGAGTTCTCATATTTAGATGGATTAGAATAGACGCCCTCACGATAAAGTGATTTTGATTGTGACATTAGCAATGAACAAAATCTATAGCTAAACAACAAAATTCATCCTTATGAATATTTTATGAGATCTAATTCCTTTGTGTAAGCATTAAAAAATATTGTTATATGATTTTAATAATTTTCTTTCGTTGCAACTTCTTTGAACTTGATATTTTCATTCATTAGTAGCAATTAAGTCTTTAAATGACGATGGTCCTCCAATATGTTCAATAATAATCTCAAATAATGCATTTCATTTTCTCTAGTGGTGTTGTATCATTTAGGAAAAGATGATAAATGAAAAGATATACAAATAAAATTTAAATGTAAATATCAAATGTCTTATATGTTGCAATTCAAGAAGGTACAAGTCTTTTTTTTGTTCATATCATCCGCTAAGGTTCCATATGTAACACGTTGGGAGTTATAAATTTGTATAGGTGTGTTCGTGATTATTTTTATCACCCCTCATTGGAGCTCCCACTCTTTATTGCTCCCTTAACAACTTAAAGTTTAAATCTTAGTATTGGAGATAGAAGACACTTATCATTTGTACATTCCCTTCTTATCGTTTTTCTGTCATTACCTATCGAGTATGTTTTGAAAAATTTGATGAGTATGGTTAAATGATATAATAATTTTCAATTTTTTCCTTTATAGTAGTACATGAAGTTACATGTATTTCATTAATTACTATAAAAATTTCAATAAAGTAGACGATTGGATAAATTCTTTTTACCTTTCATATATTGAAGATATCTATATCTATGATATATTAAAAGTGTGAAGGCCCTTAAAAAAGTGATTTGAACTTTTTGCGATGATGTCTTGGTTCGTAGGTGTGAGAGGTTGGCCTTGGATGGTTTCAAGCGGGGTAGGGGTAGACCTAAGAAATACTGAAGGGAAGTGATTAGACGTGACATAAAACAGTTACAGTTGACTGAGGACATGATCCTGGATAGGAAGGTATGGAGGAAAAACATTAGGATAGAAGGTTAAGGTGGGTGGATGAGTCGTAGCCAGTAGGTAGGAGGGCTTGGGTGTCTTTTGTTTGGCAGTGTTGCATATTTTTGTGGATGGCGTATCTATATTTTTTATCTTGTTCCATGCTTTTGATGTTTTTATATATTGTCCTTTGTCTTGAGCCGGGGGTCTATCGGAAACAGCCTCTCTACTTCGTTAGAGATAGTGGTATGGTCTGCGTACACTCTACCCTCCCCAGACCCCACGATGTGGGAATCTACTGGGTTTGTTGTTGTCGTTGCCCTTCATTAAAATA